>NC_056737.1:1950334512-1950634512 GCF_019279795.1 Protopterus annectens
ACCCCCCTTGGCAACAGTGGGTTAGACTGCCTTCAGGTTCATAGCCTGGCACACACCACCCTCCCATACCCAGGAAACCCACTTGGCCTTCCTGACAACACTGGGAATATAATGGTCTCTATAAACACCATTATATGGGTGGACTGAGACTACCCAAACATAGAGTGTGAGCATTACTCTAGCTCCAAGACCCTATCTGAAGGGTTCTTAGCATTCATTCCCTGCATTGCTATGGAACAACTTGTTACCACTCCCACAAGATGTGACAACATGCTGCACCTGTTCATCACCAACATGTGGACTATATGCTCCAGACCAGTCATGTATCCCTCGCTGGTGGGATGACACCATCTACAACCCACACTATATTCACATACCACATGCAGCCCCTGCACAGAACACCACAGTCATACAGTTGTCTAATGCATATTCCATGTATTCACATGAGGCAGGCTTCGGGCATGGGAACTATTGCAGTTCACAGGTACATATGTGTAGGTGGCACACACATACATCATGTGTGCATTGACATTACTGATATAATGTATGTCGTGCAATACTGGGAACAACACCCCACACACATGGACAAACTGTGTGACAAAAATACACATGGCGTTTGTAGGATACAAACCCTACCTAACTATGTTAGGTCACTTGTGAGAGACGCAGTAGTAGAGTGTGCTATTTGCATTACTGGGAGGATTGCTTTCTCCTGCTGTACTTATAGGGTGCTGACATCATCATTGTTTAGACAGTGGAATATGCAGCATGTGTTGTGTAGTAGTAGTTGCCAAAAGGGACATTTCTCTTCCACTTAGAATTGCACACACACTACTCCCCCCACACAGTCACACACACACACACACTGAGTACTTGCAGGATTCAAACCCCTACCTAACTATGTTATGACACTTGTGAGAGACGCAGTAGCAGAGCTTGCTATTTGCATTACTGGGAGGATTGCTTTCTCCTGGTGTACTTATAGGGTGCTGACATCATCAGTGTTTAGACAGTGGAATATGCAGCATGTGTTGTGTAGTAATAGTTGCCAAAAGGGACATTTCTCTTCCACATAGAATTGCACACACACTACTCGCCCCACACAGTGACATACACACTGAGCACTTGCAGGATTCAAACCCCTACCTAACTATGTTATGACACTTGTGAGAGACGCAGTAGCGGAGCGCACTATTTGCATTACTGGGTATTATTTCTGCTCCTGATATATGTATAGTGTGCTGACATCATTATGTACGAAGAGGTATTTACATCTGTTACTATCCATCAGTACAGGGGAGAGCATATCTATGCATTAACTTTGCACAGGCACAGTGGCCTACTGTACTGCAGAGGCAGACGCCAAATACACTGTGGATAGCCTTCTGTATTCCCTAGGGACAACAGCCTAGTATTGCAGTCTATGGCCATATTTTTACCTGTCAGATGCAAGTATCTGTTGCTCATATACTGTTTGTGGGTCTTTATTGCCATAGCCTTCCCTATCTCTATGAACAACTTGTGTACTGTGGACGTTGTTTGCATATGAGTGGGATCCAGTACTTTACTTATGTCTCTGTTGTAATTTCACTGTGTGCACTGGGCAGATTTCTGTATCGTGGGAGGTTCCTGTGTTAACACATACAAATGCCAGATATGTGTGTGCAACTGCTGAACTGTGACATGGCCTAAGTGTGTGAGCATGCCCAGTTCACAGTTTCTATGGCTTCTTGACTGACACGTCTCATTTATCTAAGTGTGCGAGCATACCCAGTGTGACCTTTCCTTATGTTGGGATCTGTGGTCCACCACATTTGTGTTTGTGTGTGGACGCCATCTATATTTCACATGTACAGTTGAGTGTTGGACATCAGGTTGTGTTTTTACTGCCCAACTGCTTTGTGTCTGAACCTAACAGGCATTATGCTGTGCCTGCAGGGTCACCATGGGATAGTTTGCATATAGTTGTCAACATCCTTTCCTACTGACCAAACAGTTGTATTGTCGTATAGTGTACTGGTGCAGTACTTTCACTGTGGTGGACAGTATCATCGGTTTCAGTCCTATCACTGCTTGTAATATTTATAGTGAGCACACCAGACTGGTTGAGGGCCAGTTGTGCAGATATGACCATGTTGCATTTTGTTCCGATATGGACAGCATAGTACATGATTGTCCAACATTGTTAATGTATTCCACAGCTTGTGTGGACAGTGACAAACAATGGCCATGTGCCCTAGTCCATTTGTAATGCTAGTCAGAGAGTGTTTGTCCTTCAACACACATTTACTGGTGTTTGCCATGACATATGTCAAGGTTAGTGTGCTGTGCCTCTGTTTACCCGTGACATACAGGTGATATCCAGGGTACACCTACCATTTCCCATCCAGTTATCATGATTCCTCTGGATGACAGTCAATGAGGGACTCCCTGGATAACCTGTACTGTGAGTGTAGTGAGTGGAGCGAGCTTCTGGGTTATGGACCAATCGGTACAGCATGTCCTGTTTATGTCTGTGCTGGGGTTCAGGCCTGTCAGCTGCATAGGTCACCAGCATTCAGATTTTACATGGTGCCAAATGTCCATTGATACCAGCTTGGTAATGGCTTTATACATCAGGCACAGTTCACCTCCAGCCAGGCGGTATGGCACTGTGTGGAGCTGCAGTTTGTTTAATCAGGCGACACATGGCATCTGTTACAGCTCTGCGATCCTCCTGGTGGGGTATTTGTGGGGTCTTTCCAGTTGATGCAGGTGTCTGCTAAGGTACATCCCTGAAGGGCCATTGTACACAATTGTGAGGCTGCTGATGGATGACTGGAGAGGCACATTGACCTACCCTGACCGAGCTGTGCTTACCTTCATGATTAGGTGGGTATATGGTATGTTTCTGTAACCATTACAGACACATGGTTGCCACATGCAGGATATCTATCACCTTGTGTACCCAGGTCTCTTATTGCTCCTGATGTACTTACTGGGTTAACACCTATGTGGTAATTTCTGGCCATGTACTGTGTTTCCAGAGGGGATGACTATACACTATTCTGCATTTAGCTTGTTGACATGGCTGTGGTACCACTTGTCTGTTTCTATGTGTGCCTTTTGTAGGTTGCTTGTGTCAGCTGGAGGGTTCGATATGGTGGGCAGTTTGTATTCCTCTGCGAACCTGTTCAGACAGAGTCCTTACATGTTGGCCTGTACCTATGTGACATATATAGCATACAAGAGAGGTCCCAGGACCATGCCTTGTGGGATGCCAGTTGTACCTGGTTTGCAGTCTGACATGGCTGCAGCATGTCTGACCAGGTCAGTTCTGTCCTTGAGCTGGTTTGCAACCCATCTACTTGCATAGGGGTTTATAGTTAGGCTGGTGAGCTTATCTGTACTGCCAACTAGGGCATTGTATGGAAGGGTTTAGAAAGGTCCAGATAGGCTGTGTGATCCACATTCCCCACATCAATGGCCTTGGTGCACGTTTCACATGGGTCAGACATGTGTAAGGGGCAGGATCTGCCCTATGACAGCCACACTGGGTAGGGTCCAATGTCTGTAGGTACCCAATGTCATTATTTCTGGGATCCATGATCATCCTCTCCATTACTTTGCCAACCTAGATAGTCGGGGTTGAGGGGTGATAGTTTGCAGTATCCATTCAGGCACCCCCTTTGTGATGAGGGACCACTGTTGCTGTACACTGCTCTTTGGGTACATATCCTGTGGTAGGACTGATAGTGCGCAGTACTGCTATTTGGTGTTCCATTCTTCTTACAGTACTTGTTGGACACAACCCAGGACACCATCTGGTACCATTGATGCTGTATGCTGTGCTTTGTAGATGCTGGCTGTTACCTCAGCATCTGCAATGTCAGGGACCAGCACTCTGCTGGGATAGATATTTGGCAGTTAGGTGCTGGTGGGGAGTTTGCAAAGAATCTGTTGGGTAGGATGTTGGCAATGTGTGTGGGTTTGGTGTATTGTTTGTGATATTAGAGTGCTGCAGAGCATATCTGTGGATTATCACCATGGTTCCTACCATAAGGTAGGACAGCTGTGTGATAATCCTTTGTGTCCTGCACAATTTGTATCGTCATAGGTTCATAGGTTCATACTAGGCTATCTGCCCTGGCCTTGTTTGAGCACGGACAGACTGTGTGTGAGTTTCAACACCACTTGCAGTGTGCATATTATGCCCATTTAGGGTTTACTTTACTAGATGTGACACAGGGATGGCCCCCAGTGTACACCTACTATCTCCCATGCACTTCACCAGATTTCTCTTGTTGAGTATGTGTGGAGCTCAGCCTATCATGGACTGTGATTCTGTTTCAGAGTGTAAGGAGCCTCTGGGTTATGGATCTGTCCCTCCAGCACATCCTATTTATCTATGTTTAGAGGTTCAGATATGTCACTGTGGTGTCTCTGCTGGATTTGGGGTTTCTGCAGTGGAGCATGTCCATTCATTCTGGATTGGATATGGCCTTGTACATCAGGCATACATCACCTCTGACTGGGCAGTATGCTTGTGAATTGGGCTGTGGTTTCTTCAGCCAGGCTGCAGATGTCAAATGTTTGGACCCTTTATCCTGTTGATGAAGTACATTTGGGGTTTTTATAACTGCTGCAGGTGTAAGGTAAGGTACATCCGAACTGGGGCATTGTTGTCACGTATGGGCCTGATAAGGGAAGAGTATGGGGGCACAGTGACCTCTCTTGATCTACATGTGCATCCTTTCATATTAAGGTGGGCAATATAGCAGGTCTTCCTGGCCACCTTGGCAATGTGAGTGTCACATGACAGTTTACCATCCACTTGTGTCCCTAGGTCCCTGATTACTTCTTCCATACATAATGGATTGCCACCTATGTCATACTTTGTGTGTGCCTTGTTTGGTATTTGTTGAGATATTCATACTCTGCAGTGTCTTCAGGAAGGCTGGCTGGGGTACCTGGGTTTGTGAGTGTGGTCTGTAGCAGGCTTCAAACAGGGACACGGTTTGAGCCAGTGTTACTTGCCCATGGATAGTCCATGCTGCTTCTTGCTGTGGTACCAACCCGGGGGTGTGGTTACCCTTGACAATTCCTGATAGCCACACTCCTATTGTAGTGTGTTCCATGTTTTGGAGCTGTAGAGCATGGTATGAGGCATAACCTGGTAGTATTAGGGTGCTCTTCTGGGCCTTGACCCAGGTTTCTGTTACAGAACAGATATTACCATTCTCCATGCTGTGGTGGGTTTGGTCTGCATGCACCTTGCAGGTTAGACTTCTGGCATTGGGTAGCATTACATCTGGGTTGTTATCCCTTGTGCTACCTATGGCGGTGGGTTCGTGTTTCCAGCCTTACCTATTCAAGGCACAGTGGGGGTGAGAACAGCCTTGGCCAGTATCCACACAGCCAGGTGTGCTGGGTGCATGCCATCCCTAGCAGGTGGGGCATCATGTCTTGCTCGGCATGTCAGCCCAGGCTGTCAGCCATGTGTTCCCCCTTGCTAACAACAATACTTCAGCCAATTATTGTACTTGATCTTGTTGTCTTCATAGTGTGGCATCATGCTTGGTGAGGGTGAGATGTTAGGCAGGGTCTTCATGTTTGCATATACTAGATGGTGTTACATTGCTTAACACATGGCAATCATGCCTGAGGTGGTGCTGCAGGGCTGCCTCTGTCGGATGCATATACTACACTCCCTGTACATGTTTGAGAGCAGGTTGTGTCATGTTAGGCATCCCTGTTACTATATGAGTGAGTCAGAGAGGGGTATCATTCCCAGGGTTCCTACTGAGCCAGTGTATGTGCTATGCGTTGCCTCTTTGCCAAGGCCAGGGCATACTGGGCACGCCTCCTTCTGCCTACTGGGGCAGGCTCAGGTTGTTCCTCCTCTGAGTCACGCTCTGCCTGTGATGGCCTTGGCAATCGTGGGGGGCTGTTTGTCCTGGCGCTATGCTGGTCCTGCTGCAGCTGTTTTTGCAGAATCATATTATGTAGCATTGCACATACCATGACAATTTGGGTACATGTAGTTGGTGAGTACTGCAAGGCTCCACCAGATGTGTCCAGGCACTGGAACCATGACTTGAGCAGCCCAAACACACGCTCTATTACATTACGTGTTTGTGCGTGTGCCTCATTATGGCGTTCTTGTTCAGGTGTGTGTGCGTTTCTGATGGGTGTCATCAGCCACGGCTCCAGTGCATATCCTGCATCCCCCACTAGGTGACCATGTGGGATGTCCCCATTGGCAAATGTCTGATGCAGCTACGTCAAATGCCAGATATGGGAATCATGGTAGCTCCCAGGGCAGCCAGCACACACATTCATTATTATGCCCTGGGCATCACACACGACCTGGCAGTTGATGGAGGGGAAGCCCTTGCGGTTAATGTAGGCCCTACCCCGCTCATCGGCTGGTGCTTTGATGCGTATGTGCGTGCAGTCTATTGCACCCACTACCTCAGGGTATTCCGCTATTTGCTGGAAGAGACGCATATTGCTGGCCAATACCTCACGGGCATTGGGGAAATATACATGCTCACTGACATGTGCTGACATGGCATCCAGGAACTGGTGCAGTACCCCGGAGGCTGATGCCTGTGATATCCCCATCATATCACCAGTTGGTCTCTGGAAGGTACCTGTTGCTAGTATTTTTAGGCCAACACATACCTTGGTTTCCACTGGGATGGGTTCCCCTCTGTTGGTTCTGTGTGTGAGGCGTGGCCTGCACAGCTCAACAATTTGCTGCAGGAGGTCTCTGTCCACTCTATAGCGCTCCACTATCTCCAGCTCATGTAACCCCTGGTAGGTGACCCTGGGCCTGTACACTCTTCTCCGTCTCCTCACTGTGGGTTGTCTGGCAGCATTTGCATTGTCACCACCCTCAGCAAGTCTCCTATGTCTCCTTATAACAGCTATGGCAGCCCCTAGCATGTTTGGTCTGAGTGCAGCTGTTTCAGTTTTCACTTCTACTAGCTTACTCCTGTCTTGCAGTGTCTCTTGAGAGAAACATACTTCAATGCTGTTTGCAGTGTTTTAAGTGCTGGGCTGGGCTAGTATTCTGCCTGTGTAATTGCCTGCTTCTAATTGTTTTCACCTGCTAGCTCTACCAGTATTCCCTGCTAGCTTCCTACTATTTCTTCTGCTTCCTTTTTCCTCTCTGTTTCCTCAGGGGGGAGCAGCGCGCATACCAACGAAAACACGCTCACAGTGGCTACCATGCATGCACACATGCTTACATGGACTAGAATCTGCTTATTCGGGTTAAAACATGTGCACACCAGTGCAAACAGGTTCATAGATCTTTACACAAGCTCCTACATGCTTACTCTGCCTTACACGCGCGCACTCTGTCTTACTCGTGTCTCCCAGTGCGCACACGCGCGCATGCACGCACAGCAAGAAACTTTGGTGTTGGCCACAGTGTACACCTTCCATTTCTTGACTTTCCCATGCTTATCTGTTGACACTCCTCTTTTTATGCTGTGTGATTGACATCTTTCACATACCACTTTGCTCCAATCAGCTTGATTTCTTCCTGACATTCCCCCCTGTGATGTCACCTATCTCCTTCTCTATTACTCCCCCTTATCTTACTCTTACACTACACAGAATGTGCTCATTTGCTATGTGACAGTGTGATTCACTATCCTACCACTCATTTACATAGGATTGCCTATTAATGCTTAGTTACATGTCTTACACTCAGCTTCCCCCCTTAGCAACCACTAGACGGTGGCCATGTTGTTTTTGGTCTGCTAGTCCCTGCATTGCAAATCCATGCATTACATAAAACCCACATTTGTGGGTTTCAAACCTTTCTTTTTATGTCTTATTTAGCGCAGCCCGTTTGAGCGGGGCTGCGCTGCGTTTAAACATCGCCGATTGCTGAAAAAAATATATATTTTATTTCATGTTTGCATCAGGTTACCGTGCCAATGGCCACATATTTGGCCATTGGCATGCTGACTGCAACATATGCACACTTTATTTGGAGCTGTCATGGCTCCATTGTGTTATTTGCAGTAACGTACTCAGTTGTCAACTGAGTACATTTCTGTACCTAACACGACTCTTACACGGGCTGGTTTCAGCTTTGTGGATCGCTAATCTGACTCATTTGCATGCCTTTCGGCTGCAAGTGAGGTGATTAGCATATCCACGCCCTGCCCGTGTAAGAGTCATTTTAGCTGGTCTCTTACATGGGATTTTGGGCTGTTCCTGGATCGCAATGGCTGCATGGAGTCTTACACGACTCTTAGACTCCATGCAAGCCATCGTGAATCCTGCCCAATGTCTTTTAAATTATGCATGTACACTGATTTTTTTAAATTTGTATATCATTTGGTAGAAAACTGATTAATCTCTAGGGATTGTTTGTGTGGCTCTGTTGTTTGAGAATCAATAAAGTTCTCTTTGTTTTAAAAAAAATGTAATGTCCATTAGGAAAAACAGGTTTATTTAGTTAACAATGTTTTGTTGCGCTTTGGTATATATTTTGGAAAAATATATCCGTTTTTTGAAACAATGGAAATAAAATGAATGTATTTTTGTTTAGTAGTTTTTGCACCTTTAAGTGTATACCTCCTTAATAAAGATAAATACACCAGAAAATTTTTAATGAAAATAAACACAAATAATGCAACTGATTAGCGCTTTCGTTTATATCAAACTTCATCAGACCAAGTTGCCCACATTATTTCAACCACTTATATAACATATTAAAATCACATGGTCGATAACATTAGTGCCTTAACCCTTTCCTCTTCAACACAATTCTAAAATTTTCTTTATCATTGATACCAGGGAAAATGCATGCATTTAATTTTACTTGCCAACAATATTCTTTATAATCTAAATCATCTTCAGCATCCCACCTATATTCATAATTTACTACTTGCTCTATCACTGTAAAAGAGAACTTCTTAATTATATTCTCTTGTTCCTAGATGGAGTTTTGAAAAGACTATCCAATCTGTTTTTTTCCAGCAGCCAAACCTCTATTGTGCACCATTCGGAGCCTGATTTTTATCTTACAGCAGCATTTAATGCTTTGGAAAATAACATGATCAAGTTTAAGAAGCTGCAATGGGATATATTATTTTTTGAAGATTGTTTGACTGTGAAAAATGTTTCAGAGTTTTAAGAGTGCCTTCTGGGCATGATTTTTCACAAGACTTGTCAGCGTGGAAGGCAGTCAATGAAGCTACAGGACTGCATTATGATCAAATGCTGTTGGAAGAAGCCAACCGGAAATTGAAACCCTTAAATGAGTCAGTGAGGGTTTCGCATAATGTGCTGAAAGAGGTGGCATCCAAAGAAAATTTTGATGTGCTTATGGACAGAATGGTCAATAAAGTTAAAAAAGAAGGTGATATTTTGGCAAAAAGAAAGCAAAATAAGTTCCAAAGGGACTTAAGGGATTATAAAGAAGGTGTGAATTTTAATTTTAATTTTCCAGCAGCTGATATATTGGATCCAGCGAATAAGTTTCCTGATCAGGAAGGTCAAGTGGTTAAGGAGACAGCTTGTGAAAGAGCCCCTAAGAGAATGCATAACGATTCTGAGGAAGCTGCTTCAAAGGGAGTGGAGCAGAAATGACAGAATGAGTTAAGTAAAGTAGACATGGAGCAGCTGCCTGAAGCAAAGGTGTTGCAACAGGTGCAGAAGGATTTTCAACAGGTCGACCTGTACCAGGATGGTGGTACAGGAAAAAGAACATGGTCCCAGGTGGTTATACATGGACACAAAAAGTCGGATTGGAATCAAAGAGGAAGAGGCAATTTTCATTTTAGAGGAAGGGGAAGCAGGAGCCGTTATCAAGGGAGATGGAACAATTGGAATGAAGGTGGCAAGGACTGGAGATAAACAGCCAAAATAAAGGTACTGTTGTTAGTAGCAATTTTAAAATAATTAACTGTTCCAAATTGACAATTGAGCAAGTCAGTATTTTAAGCAAAGGTTTAACTTTTGTGCCCTCAGCAAGAGCAAATCTTGTTGCTGCAATTAATTATTTAAGGGAATATGTGAGAAAGTTGAACTTAAAATGATTTTTTAATGACTGCTCTTCTCAGTTTAATGTCATGGGTTCTGATTTTTTTCATCGAGAGACGTGTTTTTAATCCACCTTTAAGGCTGGAATTGCAGACATTTTTAGTAACGTGAAAATGAAGTTTGTGATTTATTGTTGAATAAAAATAATACTTTTTATAATATCACTGATGGTGAAAGAGCAGCATTGAATGAATTAAAATATAATAAAAACTTGTACATTACCAAAGCCAATACGGGCAATGCAGTGGTAGTGATGGATTTTAGTTTTTACTGCCAGAGTTTAACTGATATGTTATGTGATAAAAAAGTTTTATGGGGTTGTCAGCTGGAATGAGATCAATAAGGCATTTCAATTTATAGATTTGCAAATAGAAGAATGGTTCTTGGATGGATTGGTCATGATTTAGTGGATTTTTTTCGTATTATTAATCCCAAGTTAGGAAGATTTTTTTTGTGTTGCCTAAAGTTCACAAAAACGTGGAAAAAGCTAGCGTTTAGTCCCATTGTAGCAAATAGTGGTAGTAAAATGGAATCCATGGCTATGTATGTTGACAAACTTTTGCAGAAACTGGTAATGAGAAATATTTCTTATGTAAAAGATTCTTTTGATTTTTACAAGTTTGTTAAAGGGATGATGGTGGAGGAAGATGTGTGGATGTTGACAGCAGATGTAGCATCTTTATACACTGTCATTCCAAATAAGGTGGGTTTAGAGACTGTCAACAGAATGCTTCTTGTTTTTGGTTGTTATAAGCAAAATGAAATTGATTTAATTACAAGCATTTTAGATGTTATATTGACTTATAATTTTTTCTCCTTTGATAATGTGTTATATAAGCAAATGAATGGACTAGTGATGGGAGTGATGGAGTAGTGATGGGGACAGCAATTGCCCCAAGTTATGCTAATGTTTTTATGATGATGAGGGAAGAGGAATTTAGTTTAAGTTCTGAATTTTATAGCAATGTAATTGTTTATAAAAGGTTTATTGATGATTTATTTTTTGTTTTTAAAGGAACAGGAACTATGCTTTTTAGTTTCATGGATTATTTAAATTCAGTGTCTGATTTTTAAAAAATTGCATTTAATTTTGACAAAAACTTGATTAATTTTCTTGATTTGAACATATATAGAGTTAAGAGTTAACAATAAGTTGAGTACCAGAATATATAAGAAGGCGGTACAAAGCAATATTTTTTTGCACTATGATACTATGCATGATGTTAAGTTGAAAAAATAATATTATCAGCAGTCAATTTGGTTAGGTAAGTAGGTTAACAGAGGATGTGGAGTTTTTTAAAACTGAATGTATAGGTTTAAGAGATAGATTTTTGTATAGGAGATATCCAGTAGGTATAGTAGATAAGGTTTATAATAAGGTTATTGAACAGAGGGATAGTTTATATGATACTAATGGGAAGATAAATAAACATAAAGATTATTCACTAGCATGCATGTTAAATGCATCAGTGGGTCTGAAAGATATTAGGCAAGTAATAAATAAGAATTGGAAATTGTTGACCAATTACCAAGACATTTATAAAATAATAGGCAAAATGCCTGTTTTTGTAATGAAAAGGAGAAAGAATTTGAAAGAATATTTTTATAGAAATATGGGTGTTTCTAATGATGCTCTGAAGGGAATGTTTAAATGTGAGAACTGTAA
Source organism: Protopterus annectens (assembly GCF_019279795.1). Taxonomy (NCBI): domain Eukaryota; kingdom Metazoa; phylum Chordata; order Ceratodontiformes; family Protopteridae; genus Protopterus; species Protopterus annectens. Next base: position 1,950,346,229 of record NC_056737.1, read on the forward strand.
TTACTGCATGTATATTAAAGTGAGATCCATGGTCAAAACTGAAGCTAGGAATTATATGTGGCATTTGAATGGGCATTTTGACTGCCGTTCCAAGTTTGTGGTTTATTTAGGTGCATGTGAGCTTTGTCTGACTTTTATATTGGGAGAACAAAACAAATTTTGCATTCTCAAATTTTATTCTTGCCATGCACAAGAAAATATAATTAAGTTATCTTTTACAGTGATAGAGCAAGTAGTAAATTATGAATATAGGTGGGATACTGAAGATGATTTAGATTATAAAGAATATTGTTGGCAAGTAAAATTAAATGCATGTGTTCTCCCTGGTATTAATGATAAAGAAAATTTTAGAATTGTGTTGAAGAGGAAAGGGTTAAGGCACTGATGTTATTGATCATGTGATTTTAATATGTTATATAAGTGGCTGAAATAATGTGGGCAACTTGGTCTGATGAAGTTTGATATAAACAAAAGCACTAACCAGTTGCATTATTTGTGTTTATTTTCATAAAAAGTGTTTTAGTTTTTTGAGTTGTTTTTCTTTTGTTTATTTGTTTCTTTGACAGCTTAATTTCAAGTCTATTTGTTTTAACACCAGAAGATATATTAATCAAGTTACCAAAAATAAATTTTGGGGACCAACCAATTGGGCTAGAAGAAAAGAAAAATAAAAAAAAATAATATGGAGAAATTATTGATTGTATGAATGCTATAAGATATGTCTTATAGAAGAATATAAGTAAGGAGAAAGGCAGAAAATAGATAAGAATTGTATGAGGAAGTAATGGATACATATTATCCAGCACCAGGATGGGAATGTTAACCAGAGATTTATAAGGAAGCTGCAAGTAGCAGAAGCATCAAATTAAGATATGAAATTGTATTTTCGAATATGCATAGAGATTATGTCTTGGTATATTATCACGTAAGGTGGAGATGACGTGTAAAATAGTGAAATGGAGATTTTGTTTAAAGGATGTATAGAAGAAAGGACAAAGCAAAATGCATTTAAAGATGTTTACCACCTAAAATATAGTTATTTTGGCACTTGTTTTTTTTGCATTTTTGTGTCACAGTTGCATTAATTGAGTATTTATGTGTTGAATAGCTGCAGTTTTTTCACTTTATTTACAGTTTTTAGTTAGAACTGCCTTGGTTCAACTTAAGTGTAGAGGGCACCTGGGCCATTTTCAGGCTGGGGGATTGTGTAAAGGGAAGAAGAGCATGCTGCTTTTGATTGGGCCTAGTGTGTGTGTGTGTGTGTGTGTTTAGTATTTATTTATTGGATCTCCTGTGACATTTAAATGTCACAGTTGCACAACACTTGGCTCATAAACTAAGAGCAAGGTTAAGACTTACATTACCATATACACTGTTTCATAGGTTCATAGTTTAGTACTAAGCTAACTGCCCTTGCGAGACATTTTAAGCCTAGCTAATCATCCCTTGTGAGACTCAAACCCTGCACCTTGTGTTTGTAAGGCAAACACCTTAGCCATTGAGCCACCCTTCCAGCCTCATTTTTATTTTGCATTTTGTCACAGCTGCATTGATTTTGTGTTTCTGTGTTAAATATCTGCACTTTTTGACTTTTTCTGCAGTCTTTAGTTAGAACTGCTGCAGTTATCTGTATAGGCACTGATATCTTGCGGTGTAAGTTTCCCTTAAAATACCCTTATTGTCCAGACAGATTTTGTTAATTACCAGAGCATTTAGTCTGTGCATAGCTGAGCATTGCTCATCAAGTTCCTTATGTTATTGACATATCCAATATTTAAATTTCCTTCATTTCTCCCTAGTAAATCAATAGCCATGGATATGCAGTTCTCAACTCTCTTTGTGACCAATCTGGTTGAGATGGGTATCCTGAGACATTGTAGCAATTGCCTTATAACTCATTTATTTTTAATAAAACAGAAAAAATATGTGAGCCGTATAAATACACTTTAACACTGGAGGCAAAACTCAATAATACAACCAAAATGAATCCTATGGAAGTTGTCAGTCATACTTGCACAACACCTAATGCACAGGGTAAAGATCCTGCACATAAAACTGCTTATGCTGAGACACATACAGATAACCTTCCTAAAACCCTAAGACCTCCTGCACAGCACAATCAAAAAAGATTCCTCAGCCATCAATTAAACACTCTGTTAAAACACCACCCACAGCTACACATAGTAACACTGTGTCTGATGCCTCTGCTTCTAAGCCCTAAAGGCAAACCAGTGCACAGCCAAATTTCTTGGTCATTGGTGATTCTATAGTGAGGCACACTGATGTCCCTCTCACCAGACTGAGTAAGCAGAGTGTCATGGTTAGCTCCCATTCTGGAGTTAGGATCTGTAAAGTTGCACATTGAACATCAGGTACTATTATGACTCTGTCATAGTCAATGTGGGTGTTAATGACCTGAGATGTGCCTTCCTGAACTCTATGAAGTGAGACATGATCAAGCTCACTGATTATGTGTCTCGGGCAGGTATGAGACTAGCACTGAATAGCATACTACCTTTTTCAATGCCAAGTTAACAACAGAAAAATATTTATTTTAACATTTGGCTTAGCTTCTGGTGTCAGTCCAAGGGGTACAATATTTGACAACCTGGGAGGACATGGTTGATGGACAACACCGCTTTGATAGAAATGTTCTGCACTTATCCTCTCTAGGCTTTCAGATATTGGCAAAAACGTTTGCAACCCCCATATTTTTTTTTAGGCAATGCCAAACTGATAAACCTACCAACTTAACTGAATCTATGAAGGAATATCTGAAGGCTGGACTGTTCAATGCTAGTAGTCTTAACATGAAACTCCACTCCCTGCAAGCTTTCCTCTCTCTGGAGAGTTTAGCCATCTGTGTAGTAATAGAGTCATGGTTTAAAGTTGCAGACAGTACCCTGGCAGTGCAAAATTATAATGTCTTTCATACCTTTAGACCAGCTACTTCACAGGAGGGAAATGAAGGTGGAAAAAGGTTAGTCTATATTAAAAACAACCTCACATCTACACTAGTTAAAGTGTATAACCCAATGGAACTCATACATGAGCAATTCTCCATAAACAGGGTCTCGTACCATATCCTTGCAACATATAGGTCCCCCTCTATGTCCCAGGAAATCCATACTACCTATCTAAGTGTACAGATTCCCTCACCATTCAACCAAATATGATCTTCATGGGGTATCTCACCTACCTCTCTATAGATTGGTAATCCTACACCACTTCTAATGCACAAGTCCAGCAATTCCAAAACTTTGTTAATACCAGCATCCTGGAAGAGTTGGTCCATTCTCCTGCCAAATGTACAAACAGCCTTGATCTTGTACTTACAAACATGGGGGAGTGATGCTCCTCATTCAGTGTAACAGAGGTGTAGCTAGACCATTTTGAGCCCAGGGCCAGACCCTAATATGGTACAGAGCATTTTTTAACAGGTGCTGCGAAAATGCCTTGACAACAACTTTTCATAAAAACATGGACCGGGAGGTTCAAATGCATGTCCAAAGAGGAAGTTTTATTGATAGCTTAAAGTATTTTTCATTGTTAATCATTTAACTGTCATATAATTAATAACCAAACACAGCACAGCTTTAGCAATTTAAAGTAACCACACAGATATTAAAAATAAAACAGAATTCAGCAAAATCCACATCTCTTTGCAGGAACAGTCGAAATGCCAACAGCAGCATAACAAATTATACTATTAATAGCATGGTAAATATGAACTGCAACACTGAAAAACATGAACTGAGGTTGTGGCCCAGACAGAAGGATCATGACCCAAGGGAGAAACAGCTATAATATACATTCTGATCCTTAAAAATATATCCATAATGTATTCCGCACAAAAAAGTTCAGTGTACATTGTGACACCATTTATACCTGAAGTTTGCATCATACTGATAGTTACTTGTAACACAATGTTTTAGTAGTCAGTGCTAGTTCAGTGAACACTGGATCATCTACAAAACAATGTGCGGTTTATTGTCTGCTAATAGCATAGCCCAGTGCATAACAGCACACTAGACATTTACACAGAATGTTTACTGTTTAGCAACAGAGGTGTGCTCTACTAGACAATTTAGGCTGTACCTCTGAGTGCCTTATTTCAGGTATAAAATGACCCCAGAACCTACCAAATAAAAAAAGATAAATGCAAATTGTCAGCAAATAAGCAACAGAAGAAACCAATAATTATTGGGAAAACGTTGATCCCTTGGATTAAATTGTTTCTGACAGTATGTGTCATGCTGGGTTTATCTCATATGCACAAGGTACAGGGTTTGATTCTTACCATTGAGATGAGACATTTGGCTAGGCTTAAAATGAACCACAAAGATAGATAGCCTAGTATTAACCTATGAACTTAAACATACACACACAAACAATTATTTTGTTACTGCACAAAGCAAATCATGATAGGTATATATCCAATTCTCATGCTAGTTAATAATAAAGGAAATATCTGAGCTAAAATTAGCTTCCTTTTAATTAAACACATATCTTATAAAAGCCCAGTAATAATCTTAAATATCAAGCTCATATACTATTTGTATACTGTATTACTTATCCTATTTTACGATACTCTTCAGCTGCTTAAACACCAAAGGAAAAAAAGGTTTCCAAAGCCCTGCACCAATCTCTGGCTCAGATATACTGTATAATATTTGGGTAGCACAATTTATTATTCTACAAATCCACAGTAACTGTGATTATTTCAAGGTACTCTGATGGAGAACTCAAAAAGCCTATTAAGAATACAGAGTACAGTGGAGGCTCATTTTTCATTGATTTTTCTCCTTAGCTCACCTAGGCAACACATGGACTTTCAGAGTATTAAGCAACATGTATGCTGAATACTTAGCCCTGGCTCCTGACCATACCTCTCAACTGTCCAGATTTTTGCAGAATGTCAAGATTTTCATCTCATAGAATGTGTGGTTTTCTGACAAATCAGTGAGGATTGAACTCATTAAATAATGACATACATTTGTGTTTCAGATTTAATTTTCTTCAGAAAAATATGTACTAATTCAGATCCTTTTATTCGGGTCTATATTACGTGATCAAAGCTTTAGTTAGTTGAGTAACTAAAGCTCGATCACTAAATGTCGAAAACGCAAAGCCGCAAATGGCAGTTTCCACACAGGGAAACAATTTATTTGGCTGTTACATGGATTTTTCCCTTCCTACAATGTGGAACGATCTCGGAGTTGGTATATTTAGTTAGGGGTGGGGGGCACAGCCCCCCACATCGGGGGGTGTGGGGGTAGAAGACCCTCACTTAATTTGTGTTTAATGTTTTTGTTTTTTTGTTGGGATTACGGCATTGTTTCCCTGCGTGGAAACTGCCATTCACGGTTTTACATTTTCGATATTTAGTGATCGAGCTTTAGTTACTCGACTTACTAAATCTTTGATCATGTAATATAGATGCTTTTATTCTATTTTCTAAATTTAAACTTTATAACAGCAATATTTAAAACCTCTCCCTATTTTGGGGCCTTTGACCCCATTATTTTAAGCTTTGTCCAGATCTCTTGTGCTATGAAGTTGAGCGTTGTGTCTCCCTGAAACTGCTTTCATGAGAGGCGAAGACATAAGTTAGTTTTTTTTTCCAATGACCAAGAAGAGACTAGTAATATCAATTTGGAGGGTATGGTTGGTTTGTCCCCACATTGGGGATGCAGGGGACTTGCTCCTCCTGTAAAAAAAATTAGCCTGATCATCAGGGTGTTTAATCTTCAGTGAGTCATAGTGGAAGGCTTTACTATACCCTTATTTTAAAATCAAGAAGAATGTACATTTAAATTATGTTTGGCTTTGTTGCATTGCTGCTTATCAAGCAGTGTAGCTGCATTCATTGCTTTCTTTCTCTAAATTTCATAGTGATCCCTTTTGTAGCTTGTCCGTGTGTGTGCAAGCATTTTACTGACATTAGAATGAATAATTTCTCACAAAGGTCCCTTCTGTAGTTTGGCAATGTATGCACAAGCACCAAAACTAATCCATTTCCACAAAGATGCCTTCAGTAGTTTGTCCACGTATGCACAAGCACTCAAATGCCACCAAAATGAATAATATCCCCTAAAGATCCCTTCAGTAGTCTGTCCAAATTAGCATTAGCAGTCCAATGACATGAAAATTAAACATTTCTCCCAACAACCCCTTCTGTAGTTTGTCGAAGTATGCACAAGCACCAAAATGAAACAATTCCTCCCAATGATCTCTTCAGTAGTCTGTCCAAGTAATCACAAGCATTCCAATGGCATCAAAAAGAAACATTTCCGCCATGACCCCTTCATTGGTCTGTCCAAATAAGCAAAATCACCAAAATGAAACATTTCCTTCAGTGACCCCTTCAGTACTCTGACCAAGCATGAGCAAGCACCAAAATAAACAGTTCCACCAATGACCCATTCAGTAGTATGTCCAAGTATGCACAAGTACCAGTATTAAACATTTTTCCCTTCAACCCCTTTAGTAGTCTGTCCAAGAACACACAAACACTGCAATGAAATAGTAAGTAACCCTGCTTACTTCAGAGACCTGTTGTTTTATTCTGCTCTATACTCTTTCCCCACACACCAAGTATGCCCACCATACCTCTCAACTGTCCAGATTTTTGCCTTATATTTTTGGTATTTTCCTCATAAAATGTGTGGTTTTCTGGATTTTTTTTTGGCAAATCAGTGAGGACTGAATCCACTAAATAATGACAAGCATTTGAGTTTAAACTTCATATCCTTCAGAAAATGTATTATAACACAAGACCTTTTATTCTAGCAACCTTCTAAATTTATAGTTTATAAGATCAATATTTAAAAGTTGTCCCTATTTTTAGGTATTTGTTCCCAGATTTTTTGTGCTAAGAGATTGAGAGCTATTGTGCCCACAGTGAGCGATTTCAATTGGTAAAATATTATATCCCTCATCTCACTATGGTCAGCAATGATGCAGCCCAAGACACTCCCCCGGATTTACTAATCTTCCGTGTAAGACTAGATTAGTCTTGCACGGAATCACGAGTGTAAGAGTATGATGTCAGCGCGCCATGCATATTAATGAGGGCATGCTGACTCAACTCTAAAGCTTACACGGAGCGTGGATGAATGTAGGGGGCGTGTCGGACTGCCGAGCAGTCCAAAAATCTACGCCCCTGCAATGAAGAAATGCCGCAACTTCCAGTTACATGAACGAGTCTGCTCACATGTGTACAATGTAACACTACACTTCCCCATATGTTAAACAACTTACAAAATTAAAAATAAAAAGAATGTTTTTTTCTTCTGATATAGCTGCCTGTAGTTGCACGGGTTTGCCTATTGCTTAGCTACAGTTAGCAGCTTAGACACCAGAAGAGGATAATAAGAAAAATATATGCAAATTAAGCAACATAACAATAGCGTAGGGGTTAGAGCCTTCACACAAAGAGGAGGCATTCCCGGTTCGAGTCCCACTACTGCACATTCCATTTTCTGTGGGAAATCTGTATACAAAAATATTTCCTGACAATTTTTATGTATAAGTTTTGTAAAAAGCATTAAAATGTTAAATGTTGTAGTGAACAAATTATATATATATATATATATATATATATATATATATATATATATATATATATATATAAAGGTGAAATGGTTATGCATTCTGAGGCATGAGTACCCTATTTTAAGCAATATAAAGCACTGCTAAGCACATTTTACCAGTATTAAGCATATTTAAATACAAGTGCGCGTAGCTGCACACCACACTAACCAGCGCAACTGCAATATCTTTGCATGTAGCTGCGCAGTACGCTAACTAGCGCAACATCGGGCAAAGTTGAGCAAAGTCGGGTAAACACGCTCACACCTGCTTTACTATTCCTTAACCAGTCAGGTCTGCCCAGCAGGAAAATAAAAAGCAGTGGCAGGGCTCGAACTCAGGATACTGTGCACTATAGTTAGAGTACTGAACCACTAAGCCATGACAGCATTTCACAAACATGCACTTTCAATAGACACATATCTATCAAACAAATTTTAAACATTGCCAACATCAGTTAAACAGGCGTGCCTACAGCTGAGTTTTTCCAAAACTGGCCAATCACAAATAAGTGTGGGAAATGAGGCATATTTAAGCTCCACAGGTGGGAATACTTGCTAAAATTGGTTGTAGCTTCCTTCTGCAGTCAGCATGGCTGGTATTGGTGAAGGCACTCGATTTAGAGCATAACGCTGGAGCATCCAGGAGTCCAAAATTATGGTTTGGCTCTTCATCCACAAACATGAGGAAAGACTCCTGCAGGGCCAGTACCAGGGTATCCAATATAAAATGGAGGCCTGGAACAGTCTTGCCCATGATCTCACCAGTGCCACTGGTGTTCCTCAGACTGGTGAGCAGGTCAGGCACCATTATTCTGACCTGAAGCAACATAGGGGGGATGAACTGGACCAGTGGATCCAGGAATCCTGTATGATGCCTAATGCCTCAGTACTGAGTAAGTAGCCATTGTAGTAAGTATTTAAGAATTGCTATGCTTGTCTATACTATGGATAGGTATGTCTCAATATCATTGCATTTACTTCACAGCTGCAGGTGACCGGGCTATGAACCTGCAAGCCCATGAAGATAGACTGCAAAGGCTGCATCATGAGGCAGGTTGGTAATTATTCTGCATGTACTGTTATATAAAATAAATGAAAGAGCCTTCAAAAAGTCTTTTAACCCAATAAATAAAGGTGTAATAATCCTTTAATAAATGTATGATTCATGGAGTGTGTCTGTGTCATTTTCTTTGATATGTTGTTGTACTGTTGCATTCTACAAATAGTAGTGTTGTATTAAGCAGTGTCAATCCACACTTGGGTAGGCCCATATAACGTGGATGAAGGGAGTGCCAGTAGCTTGTATGCATATGTACAGCCCTCAACTGTTGGTTCATGGCCAGCATGTACAGGTTAATCTGGCACATGAGTAGCTTGGTATTGTGTTTCCCAGAAATGTCAGTGTGCTGCCAGAAATGTAGGGAGCTGTTAACATATAGCTGATACTTTCACCTGAACATATCTAGATAATTATATGAACGTAGAGCTGCCAGTGTACCATCTTAGCAGTAGTGTGTGTGAGCAACTCTCAAAATATGTTGCAGCAACATCTGCATCTTGGACAGTTTGTATGTAAGATACAGCTCATGTATATAATGATCTAGCAAAATCCAATTGCACAATATAAGGACATTGGGTAGTGTAATAATACTTGTAAGTGGCATATAACTGCAGTTAATATGAATGTATAAAAGCAAGAAGGATATATAAGTTGTTAATTCAGCTATCTTTTTCCACCCTACTGTATGTGCATAAAAATGCAATTCCACACCTCAATTGGTATGTCTAATCTCAAAACATTTGTTGGGACATGTGTCCTATTGGTTTATAAATATTTGCATTTATTTTTATGCATGCGCCCTGTTAAAATACCACAATATTGGTGGCCTGTTGCCATCAATTAAACCTGCATGCTGTTGTAATGTCCACTATTGTTCTATATATGCATGTGTCATGCTTGCTTTTCAACTGTTGAAAACCTGGTGTGTTGGGTTAATGGGAATATGTCTGCATGCTGTTATAACCAACTGGCAATGCTGTTGACTGTTACTAACCCATATCTTTATTAAACTCTCCAAAACATAGTTCGTATGGGAAGGCCAGTCCCAGTGGACCCACCTGTCCCACCACAGCTGGCCATGGCACCTGGCACCTGCAGATCCAGGGCCCAGCCTGGGACCTCCTCCTCCATTGGCCCTGTGCCACCTTTGAGTAGAAGCACTGTAGGGGATGGGGCTCACCCCCATGCAAGCATGGGCGAAGAGGCATTTATCACCCTTCGTAGGATCCATGCTGTGGTGCATAGAGAGACTGAACTTTCTGTTGCAGAACCTTTACGCCAGCTTGAGGCCTGAGTGGTGCAACCCACGGGTCAGCCTGCCCCTCCTACACAGCCCCAGCACAGCCACCTTCAGGGCCATGAAGGTGCAGTGGTGACTGCCCATGGGTGGGGACCTCAGTCCCATTGTTTCCATCTGGGGGCTCATGGGCTTGCGATTTCCAAACATCCTTCCCCATCAAAGGTGTTCACCCACCACATGTGTCATATACTGCCCCTGTATGCATCTTGCTTGTCTTGTCTGTTTACCACCCCAACCTACCTCCCCAAATATACTTACTTCCTCTACCTCACATTCCACTCTCACCTGAAAAAAAAAAAAAAAAACGGGCAATCTGCTCTCAAAAAAAAAAATACACCCCATACATAGCTGCCCATTTTGTACACATGTCCACTGGACACATGAAATATTATTTAATTGGCATTACAACATACTTTGTTGTCCTCACCCCTCTCTCAGGGGTTGAATGATTCATATCTACCTCCAAATTTATTGCATATGCACAGTTGTTGCTGTTGAAGAAATGGGCAGCTATGGACCTTCCCTACACCCATCCTGCACATCCCAAGCTATTTTCCATACTGTCTTTCCCTCTCTGTGCCCCTTTTCACCACTTTCCTATCTCCCCATTTTTCTTTTCTTTTAAAGAAATTAGCGGGGGGGGGTGAGCATGAGTAAGCACTATTAAGCAGTAGTTAGCGGGTTTGCGCAGGTTTGCGCTTGGCTAAGAAGTGCACAGCATTGCGCAAACCCACGCAAACCCACTAACAACTGCTTAAAAGTGCCTTAGTCAATCTGTATGTGAGGGCCCTTGGTCTGCTCAGGAACAAAATAAAACACCTCTGTAAGTCTCGAACCCTGGACCTTGCACACACTACACAACATGAAGTACCACTAAGCCACAGTAGATATACATCAAGTTGGTGCTTAAATAATTATATCATGCATCAGAATGAGTGAATGTAAAGGAAAATTAGGAATACCATACCACACAACTTGTTCTGTGGATGTTGACCAACAGTTGTTGTGGGATTATATTACATGACTGTGATAACAGAAGCATCCATTCTAGCAGGAAATAATGTTACACCATCACTGTACAACCCCACACAGTTTCACAGCAGGACAAACACTGGCATATCTGTTTAGGGCAGAGGCCATACCTCTCAACTGTCCCTAATTTTCAGGGACGTCTCTGATTTTTACCCAAATTGTAGCTCTGTCCCTCTGAATCCCTCCTAAAACTACTGACTTTGGGCAGAAAGGTGGTGAATTACACTTAATGAATAATGAAAATAATTAAGAGGTAGACATTTCTTTTACTTCAGAAAAGGTGTATTAATTTATATGCTCTGATTTTCTCAATGTTTCAACTTAATGGCACTAATATTTTAAAGGTGTCCCTGATTGTCTCTGACTTTTTCTTGACTTTTCCCTGATTCTGTTCAAATATGTACCTGATTGGTTGAGAGGTCTGGCAGAAACACAGAGGCATATTAGCCTTTCTGCTGTTACACACTGTGCAAATAGCTTTGGAAGGAGTTTTGGAAGCATACCCTTATGTAGGAATATAACACTGAAATACAAATGGATGTAGTCATGTACTGGTAGCAACCAACTGTAAGAATGCCATTGCTCTATTGCTGAAAAGACGTGTGTGGTGCACAGACAAAAAATAGCAGACTATTCTCTAGCTATCATGTGGATAGGTCCACAGTTGGGAGTTACACTGACAGACTACATGCCTTGATAAACTAACGTACACAGCAAACCTGTAAGTCCAGCAAGATAAAATCCACACAATACTACTTACACTTTTTGTACTTCTGCAATCTTACCCAAATGTAGAATATACCTGTGTGTGCAGGGTCTACCAAGGATGTAGGTAAGCATACTCACTGTACTGAAATGTGTCCAGTTTTTCTGAGCAGCTCGTGCTAATCTCAACACTTTAAAAGCACAAACTGTTTAGAACTGAGTAAATGAATATTTACAGTATAGCAGTTCACAAACAATTCTTGTGTCAAAGGAATACATCTCAATAACTAGTTTTGTATGGCAGTTAATTGTAACAGTTGAAAAGAAAGTACATCTTTCCATGTATCTTGGAATAGCATTTTGAGGGGTGAGTATATTTCTACACTGACAAGTGGGTACTGGAAGCAGCAACATTAGGTCTGAGTACAAAATGTAAATCTCTGGCTACACCCCTGGCTTCTGATATAAGAACTATACCAACCATCTGTCTTAAACAATGATGTCCACACCAAACAAGGATGAGCTCCATCCTGGAAAGCTGAAAGGGCCACGCCTACATGAGTCAGCAATTTATAGTACTGGGTTGCTATGACAGTGATTTCTGCAATTACTACACAGCAGTCTGCATGCAATTAGCAAATGGTGGGTACTAATTGGTGCAGTGGCCATCATATGCTCATGTGCAAATTCCTGCAAAAGCAGGCTGCAATCTCTGCCAACAAACTCAATCACTCTATTGCACAGACTGACAGAGAGAGAGAGAGAGAGGGAGAGAGAGAGAGAGAAAAGGAAAATAAATATTACCAAATTATACAAAGGAAAGGTATGTGACACTTATGTATTTACTGGCATGTAGTAGATGTTATTCAAGAATAGTCTACATAATGTGAAACATTCATATGTGGCAGCAGTACTTCTTTATGCACAGATGTTCTGCTTAACTACTGCTATGACAATACTGTGTGTACCTGTGGGCAGTGAGACATACCTGTGAAATGTGTAGCTCAGCATTAAATGTCAAAGATCTGATCCATGTTATCTGTGTTCTGTACAGAAGTGTGGCCAATGGCTGTTGGGGGGATTAACACTGACATTATATAAACATGGGTGTGACAGAAGAATACATGCATGATAGTCATATTAAAGTGTAGCTTAGCATTGGCAACTGCGGTAGCAGTCTATTATGCTTATCTAGCATTTGTTGCCATATATACCCCCTCTAATGTTAGTCTGTGTTCATATGTGAAACCTGTTTGTGTTGCAGCAAGGCCCAACAATTCAGCTGTGAGGTCCAGGAACTTACAACAGTGTGGACCATGTGTGTGTGTATGCCACACACATATGGAGAAACATATATGTGTCATATATATTCACATTTGCTTATGTGCATAGAGCAGGGGACATATTGCAACTGTTTGTGAAGGGGGATATATATATGTTGGCGAATGTTAGTATGCGCATATTTGTATGTAGGTTTTAGCGTGTGACAAACAAGACAGCATACAGCGCTGATATATGACATGTGGTGGTTAAACACTGTGGGTGGCTTGTTCAGTTTGCAATGTTGTAGCCCGTAAGGCCTGCTAAAGCTACCTGGGCTGTGAACACCTTCAATGCATTTATCCCAAGACTGTGCGATTTTATTACATTACTGTACACCTTACATCCTTTGTATAATTGATATTCTCACTATGAAAGGTGAAATGTATATATATATATATATATATATATATATATATATATATATATATATATATATATATGTATATGTAGACAAATGGATGTATATATGTATATATATATATATATATATATATATATATATATATATATATATATATATATATATATTTTTTTTTTTTATGTACTCATACACACCTATGTCTACTTGTTACAATAGATTCTCTGCACTGTTGACTGACTGTGATGGTCAATATGTTTGTGAATACGTCAAAGATATGTATCTGTGGGATAGCTTAGTGGGAAACTGTTTATGTTATGGTATTATGGGTCCTTGCTTTGATCCTAGCAAAAGCTGTGTATTCTGTTGCTAGGCAGAACAAGTGCTATTGCATACAGTGTGATTAAGTCCCTTGGTTTTAACTAGGGTGTGTCATTCAAGGTTAAAGCACTACATCTATGATTATTGATTGGTACCAATGTTGAATGAAAATCCTGTGTGCACTGTAGTACTAACTGAAGCTCTGGGCCTTTACAGCAAAGTATGGTGTATGTCCTCATTGCTTGCATCCACTGTTTTGTGTGGGCCCTGTATTCATCACAGATCACATTTCTCAAGATTAAGGTTGTGTAAGTACTGACACACAGTACTGTATAGTACACACTGAATGCTTATATGGGTTGTCATACCTTTGTGTCCTGTAATTATGCCTGACGTGTGTGTAGGTATGTCTGTAACATGTCCTTTGGCATATGTGTGGTAATACATATAAGTGCATATCTAGCAACACTCATAGTGTACTACAGCAGTATGTGACCTATATTCCCAATTGTGCACATATTTTGGCCACGGGTTTAGCATTTAACAAGTTGTGTGGTATAATAGTAATACATTTACTAGACCTTACACTGATCATGATGGATGATATATTTCTTTACACATCAGCTTGATGTATATCTGCTGTGGCTAGGTGGTGCATCGTGTGGCATACAGTGTGCCAGGTACTCTTGTATAGTCTTATATAGTGATTTTATTTTGTTGCTGTGCAGAACATGGTTCATTAGATACAGAGTGAGCAAGGCACTTTCAAGCAGTTGTGGGGTGAGCAGTGATAAGTGGCAGTTACAGTGTTTCACTCTCGGTTAGCTTATAGGTTGCTGTATATGGCCGTTCAGTGATATCTGTACTGTATAATGTTAAATGTGCCATATGACTTGCTCAGACATATTTTTGTATTTATGTCTTCCAGGGATCATGGCCCACCACAGGAACCCAAGTTACAGTAGGGCTGAAGATGATATCAATACTAGCAGAATGATTCAGCACTACCATCTAATGTTTTCACAAACCAGCCAGGACCAGCAAGAGCGTACTGCAATGTGCCAAGATCTTGTCTGCAGGGTCAATGAGGTAGGCCTGCATAACCGCACATATGAGCAGGTATGCCACCACTGCAGTGATCTTCTCAGACATGTCCGTCAGCGTGCCGCTGATGTGCGTAGAGAACAGCTTGCAACAGGGGGTGGTGTTAACATCCATCCCCCCCTCACCAGAGTGGAGGAGCTGCTCATGAGCCTGATGGCACCTGTGCAATAAGAACAACAGCAGACATACACCATGATGGAGGTTGGAGCCACCCAACAAGCACACATGGAGCATGCAGGTAACATGGCATATCTGTAGGCTACTGTTATCTGTATTGGTAGATCATGCATATGTGAGATGTGGAGTGTGTTTTCAAAGATGTGGAGCCTGTTGTTGTGCAATACTGATAATTGGGAACATAATCTATAGCCCTGTGAATGTAAACTGTTGTTGTACTGTAAGATTGCAAACATACAGTAGCAATTCCACAGTTGTGGCCACTGACAAACTGTCTCATCTCTATGTAGGTACCTCTGGGGTGACATCAAGGCAGCGGACAGATGCTGGTGAGTGTGTTCTACATTTATTATTGTAAATAAAAAGTGTATGTCATAGTTAAGGTGTAGGCCATGTACACATGTAACACACCTACCCATAATGCCTGTTGTGCATGTTTGGTGTAAGAGCACGCACATCTCACTAATGTGATTAGCTGCCTCAAACACATGCAATACCCAGACCATCTCAAACAAATGTGGCTAAACTGTAGTGACCATTGGATAGGCACAGTTGATACTCAACATGCACATAACATACACATCTATGTCATACACAGAGCATTTTAACATGCTACACATAAAGGATTCCCAAAACCTCTGTAAAGACACACTCCAGTATCCAAAATCTCATCCACACATTACACATAATATACCTGAGGGGTAGAGACCTATCCTGGGGCATTTAAACACTCTGCAACACACTACACATTCATGTCAGGGAATGCTCCTTATTAGCCTCCTTACAAACTCATCTAACAACTGGTTGTGAAATGGTGAATTTAGCCAAGGGAGTACAGTTCTGGCACAGCATGATTTGTGCTGGTTTGTGAAACATTTGTAGCATTGAGTGACCACCTGATGCTTCATGATGATGGCTTATGGTACTATTCCCCATCCAGTTATTGTAACCACAGTACTACACATAGCTGTCATTGCTACACACCATAATGATGTGTGTGTGCAAACATATGCACCTCTAAACAGTATGCATACCAATCACCATTTGCACAACTGACACATATATGTCTTGTGATGCTATTGAGATGCTAGGTCATATGACACATATTGGGTATGTGTATTGTTTAAATATGCAGTTGTGTTTTAGCATGCCATGTCATGGAGGAGACTGGCATGTCCACAATATGATCTACATTCACCATAAGTACCGTACATTGGGTATGTGGCCTACTGGTATTCCATCAATTATCCATGCACCACTGATGATGTTGTGTGAATACTCATCATGCATGTGCTAAAATGTGTCCACAATTATTTGCTAAACACACAGAGGCTGTAATCAGCATTGGATACCTATCTGACACACAGATACACATCCAGCAATGGTATGTACACCTGTGAGTTATGGTGCACAGTACATCACAGGGTTATGAATACCTGCACAGAAATGTTGTGTCCATGTATGCATTGTGTTCCAGGGGAGAGCCATCACCTAATAACAAAACACATGCATCAAAGCCATGTATACTGTTAGTAACAAGGACTGACTACACCTGCACTGCATGCTGTTGAGCAACACATGTCCTGCATGCTGGCATGTGTGATATGACTGTTTTGCTTGTGATACTGTACCCCACAATCACCTGCTATTGTGTATGTTCTGTGATTGCTGGTGTTGTGTGTGTCTGCTTTTGGGAGGAGTGTAGTTTAGTGTATGTGCATGTGTGCATCTGCCCATGTGTGCATGTGTGCATGTGGTCTGAAGTCATGTTCAGCTCTTAAAGTGTGTTTCCTGTTTTTCTCTCACAGGTGGCGAGGTGGGACTGGTTCAGTACAGCAGGGAACCTGATGTCACTGAGAGAGACAGTGATCATGAGGATAGGTGTGTTGAAGCACAGGCAGGTTTGTCAGGGTCTATTGTTGGGCCACCAATTGATAGTACACAAGTCTCCACCCCATCCATGCACACAGTCATACTGCCTGTACATCCATCATCACCATTGCCCTTAGCTTAGGGACAGTGTACGGCTGGCACTGGCCAGGACAGTGTGGTATCTATGACACATGTATCAGGACACAGCAGCCATAGCCAGATGTCTGGAATGGTACCACAGAGGCAGATGCCCAGGGGTTCTCGCCAGAGCACTGCTGGTCATCATGCCCCTGGCAGAAGTGCCACACCTTTTCCTACCACACGCATATTCCAGGCTGTCATGTAGGCACAGACATGAATGGAGCGGTACACCAGACAGGGGCTAAGGGCACATAGGGCTCATTACACCTCTGTAAATGACAGTATCCGTGATCTAGTAGGTGCCATACGTAACTACACTGAGGTCATTGATAGACGTTGGGGTGAGACACTAGATGTCCTCCACGATGTCATGTCCATGTGTCAGGACAGCGCGGGATGGTTGAGACATCGACGTGGACATATGCCAGCAACATTACCAGCTGGAGGTTACCATGGATGTCCATCAAGTCACAGCTGCTCCCGTAGTGCCAGTATCAGCCCCAGCAATGTTGGGGGGGTTGTCCATAGACCATCCTAGCAGACCACATGCACATGGCTCTGGCTAGTTCCAGCAGGGACCTGGATCCAGTGGACATTTGACAACCTCTTCGGATAGTACCCAATCTGGATTAGTACTTGATACTGTCTGTAGCGCCCCTGCCAGTCACAGGTTCCGTATCCATGGCCAGAGATGGTGATCTGTAAAGCCTGCCAGGTACAGTCTGTAGCTGTCTCACAAATCCCGTATATGGCAGCCACATGGTGGAACTGTGTGCATGCAGACACACACACATAAACCAGAAACCTAGGGCAGACACATACCCGCACACATGACATCAACATTGGCCCATAACAGTACTCATGGCCCTCACACACACACTCACACACACATGTCGATTGTATGGCTCAGTGTAGGCCTCTGGCAAACCAACAACACACCCTGTGCATATGATGAAACCTGTGTGGCCTGCTATCATCTGTAACATTGATGCAGGAACAGGCTAACATGGTGTTGATGCACAGGGTGACTTTAATAAAGTATAGCAATGGTTGAATGTGTAGCATGTTGTCAGCAGTAAAGTGTAATGATATCCTTGAAGGTATAGCTGAGCAGGCATGATGCATTAAAGCTGTAATTAGCAATGTTGTATTGTTTTCACCAGTGTTTATTCCAATTGTGTTTTGTTTGCCCATGTGCCACTTGGCTGATGTGTGTAGTTGTGTCTGCATGCATTATACAGTGGACAGTAAGTGTGAGGTGTGTGCAACACAGGTTTGCAGGTGTCCATTTGTGAACATGGTGGAGGTGCACTGTCTGCATGAATATGCATATTGGACACATGGGCAGGGTGACATGCCCTGTATTGGCTAGTGTTAACACTCCATATTTTCTGTTGGTGGCCAGTATGCATTGTACTACACACATTTTGGAATGTGAGTACGCATGTGTGTGTATGACACGGGTTGACACTGTGCTGTGGGTGATGCTGTTGTTGCTATCTGTCTTTGGTTTGCATTACTAAGGTTAACACTGTCCCAGCTGCATAATCCTTTAGTAATGCACACTGTTCACCTACAGGGTTGCATGGACTGTGCTATCACAAACACAAGAAATTCTCACTTATACAGTAAAAGTGCATTAGTCTCATGGACCCCTACCATAAACTAAATATATAATAGAAGGTGTGAAGTTGTTCCAAAAAAGAATTACATACCAAGAAGGGATAACCTCTCTGGTCAGTATCATTGGGAAAATACAAACCCTCATTAAACATACAAGGCAAGCTTCAAAATACAAAATGGCAAGGATTCCAAAGACAACACTAAAGCTTTCTTTAGTGTTGTTTATAATCTACAGGGGAAATCTCAGATGGGGTCACAGTTAATGTAAATGGTCACAAAGTACACTTATCTGACTGACATTACCAATTTCTTGTCAGACAGTTTGAATGAGGATTTCACCACCCTGCCATTACACAAGGGCCAAATTTCCAGACCTGAAGAATGTAAAACCTGATGATTCACAGACACTCTAGTTAAAACATCTCTTTACCACAGTCCAAACCACAGTGGCAATGGTACTGGACAGTGTCCCTGGCTGTGTCATACACAAGCTGACATATGAAGTCACCACTCACCTAAACACTCTGTCCAGATGCAGCCTCTATACAGGTTACATACATGTGGAATCACATACGGTAATGGTGTTCACAGTCCACAAGGGTTGAGCTACAACGTCTTCTTCTTCTTCTCCTCCTCCTTTCAGATCCTCCCATTAGGGGTCACCACAGTAGATCATCTGTTTCCATTTCTTCCTGCCCTCTACATCTTGTGCTGTCACACCATCCACCTGCATGTCCTCTCTCACCACAGCCATGAACCTCATCTTAGGCATTCCTCTTTTCCTGTTACCTGGCGGCTTCATCCTTAGCAACTATTTCACAATATACTCTGCATCCCTCCTCAGCATATGTACAAACCAACATAATCCTGCCTATCTGGCTTGGTCCACTAACCTTCAAACTTGGGATGACCCTCTAATATACTTATTCCTAATCCTGTCCACCCTCGTCACACCCAGTGCAAATGATAACATAAATTGATTAAGGGTAGAGCTACAACAGATCCTGGAAACTCTCACCCTATAAGCCAGACATGTTATCTGGAAGGCTATGGGGAACAGCATTATAAAACTCGTTAACAGAGACATTATGAACCTGCAAACACTGCACCATACCCACTTAGGTTTTCTAAAGGCCAGATCATGGCTCCTACACCTAATAGACTTCAAGCCAGTTAACAAGGCTAGAGGTGAGGGAGGGGAGGTCCACACAGCCAAGCTATAGCTCACCAGCAATTCATACCCATTCCACATTCTGGTATTATACATAACCTCAACAGACTGACCATTGACGATTGTTAGATGATGGATTGACAACTGACGCACAGATGTAGGACACACAATAACATCTGCAGCCTCCATGTACAATTCTATGCCAATAACAAGTGGTATTCACCTGCACTCAATCCTGGGACCACTCCTGTTTGGCATATTGCTTTCTTAGGTACAAGCAAACACAGTAGGGATATGTCTGCCCACTTTTGATGAAAATGCATACTGTGGGCTATACTTTATTCTCCAGATGACACACACATCTTCCAAAAGGGTGTCATAGAGACAGATACCTGGTGTCAAAATCGTGCTGTAAAGCTATAAGCCAAAGAAAGCATAGTTATCCACTTTTAGAAAACAAAGTATCCCCAGAGTACCACATAGGTAGAAGCCCGCAAAATGTGGAACAGGTACTAATGTATACATAGAGCCATGTGTTTAGTCATCTCTCCTTTGATAATCACATTACCAAAGGGTTTTAAGAAATCCCTCTGTGGAGCACATAAGCAATAAAGGCTTTGCATGCAGATACACAGAGGTTGTTGCACACCTATAATGATTATAAACCGCGATGAGTGGAAGTGAAACAGAAGACATAGCCCAGGGATCACTGCAGTGGCTAAGCTTGTCACAAGCATACAGAAGTGACCTAAGGTCTGGAAAGCGCCAGCATAGTCTGGCAAAGATAACAGATGCTTTCATGGAGAAAGCAGAGTACCCACCTATGAAATAATTTAGGTCACATGTATGTATATGGCTTTGCCCCACAGCTACCTTACATGTGTTATGCACATGCAGTTGTCATTGTGATATGTCATACACTAGAAAAATCAAAACACACTCCACATTGACACACACTCTCATGCACACAGTTAGTAAGTGTTGGATTCAAGCACCTACCTAACTACATTATGATATTACAGCAATACACATTTACATGACACGCTATACACATTACTGGGATATCACCTTCCCACAGGTATATTTGTAGGATGGTGACATCATCAGACTTGACAAAGATGAGTATATCACTTTTAAGGGGTGTGAGTAGTCTCCAAAAAGGTTGCTTTCTCCCCAGGGGGGCACACACACACACAGTTGGCAAGTGCAGGATGCAAACACCTACCTAACTACATTATGATATTACAGCAGTACGCATTTACACGACACGCTAAGCACATCACTGAGATTTCACCTCCCATAGGTATATTTGTAGGATGGTGACATCATCAGACTTGACAAAGACAAGTATATCATTTTTAAGGGGTGTGAGTAGTCTCCAAAAAGGTTGCTCTCTCCCCAGGGAGAGACACACACACTCACACACAGTTGACAAATGCAGGATTCAAACTCCTACCTAACTACATTATGATATTACAGCATTATGCCTTTACACAACACGCTATACACATTACTGGGATTTCACTTTCCCACAGGTGTATTTGTAGGATGGTGACATCATCAGACTTGACAAAGATGAGTATATCACTTTTAAGGGGTGTGAATAGTCTCCAAAAAGGTTGCTCCCTCCCCAGGGAGAAACACACACACAGCTGGCAAGTGCAAAATTCAAACCCTTACCTAACTACATTATGATACCACAGCAGTGTGCATTTACACAACGTGCCATACACATTACTGGGATTTCACCTTCCCACAGGCATATTTATAGGATGATGACATCATCAGACTTGACAAAGATGGGTATATCACTTTTAAGGGGTGTGAGCAGTCTCCAAAAAGTTGCTCTCTCCCCAGAGAGAGACAGACACACACATACACAGTTGGAAAGTGCAGGGTTCTTAATCCAAACTAAGCACTTCTTTACACTTCAGCAATCAATATGGAGTTACAGGGTGCAATACAGACATTACTCGCTGACAGTTTGCCCAAAGGTTTTTTTTCACATTTGCTAACCTCAGCAGGCTTATCATACTAGGTGTATTGTGAGTGTATTGTATGCATAGGCCATGACCATATCATATATGGGTTGATGCACCACATGCTGGCACACACAGGGTTAAACCGGTGGCTAAGCTCTGTCAAGCCAATAGTGGACAATACAGTCAAGAGGAGTAGGGTCATACAAGCACAACACCAACAGTCTCACATAAACCCACAATATAAGCACCAGCAAAGCACACACATAAATACACATTACCATACACAGAGAATACAAATATTAATCTGAAAAAGAATGAGTGTTCTCCTAAGCAGACAAGCAAGCAAAATACACCTCCAAGTACACGCCAGAAAACACACAATACACCAAAGCAGTGTGCCTCACAACAGGCCCTAAGGCAAAACAACATACCCAACACACTAGCAATAGTTGACTCCATAGTCAGGCACACAGATGTTCCACTCACTAGGCTGGACAAGGGGAAGATTACTGTCAGTTGTCTGTCAAGTGCTATGATCCGCCACATAACACAAGCACTTAGATCACTTCAGAACAGGAACATATAAGATGCGGTCTTTGTACATGTCAGTGTGAATGATCTGAGACATACCTCCCAGGACAACATGACAAGAGATATATAGTAGCTGTATGATCATGTAGCACAGGCTGGTATGACCTTGACCTTGAGTAGCATCTTACCTTCACCTACATGATACTGCAATATAACAGAAAGATGATAAACTTCAACAATTGGCTGAACTTCTGGTGTCATTCAAAGGGTATCCAGTCTCTGTCTGCCTGGGATGACATAATAGACATGCCTTGTTGCTTCGCTAGATATGGTTTGCACCTGTCATTCCTATGCTTCTGAATACTGGCCAAGGCTCTTGCTGTCCCCATATTACCTTTTTTAGGCAAGGCTCAAAGGTTCATAGGTTCATAGGTAGGTACTAGGCTATTGGCCGTGGGAACTGTACAAGCCCAGCCTAAAAAGGTACCCTGGCTTTTGCCACCCAAGAAAATTATTTTCCTGTGCCACTGTCGAGCAGAGCCACAGAGGTGATCCCCGGGGTGAATTTCCTATTTCCTATCCAATCATCAAGAGTTTTCTTGAAGAGTGCTAATGAGGAGCTTTGTTTGATATATATATAGGTAGCTTATTCCAGAGTATGGGAAGTCTCTTGGACAGGAATCTATCCCTCTGGCATGTTCTGTTTATTGTGGTGACAAGGTTTAGGTCCCTAGAGCGTGTAGCTCAGAGGGATTGGGATTTCTTTAAGTGGAGCATGTCCAACAGCACTGGGTTTGACATAGCTTTGTATGTTAGGCAGAGATCACCTCTGAGTAGGCAACATGCGATGGAGTAAAGCTGGATTTTTTTGAGACGGTCTGTGTAGGGCATCTGTTTGAGGCCGGTAATCCTCTTTGTGAGGTATTTCTGTGGCCTTTCCAGTTGTTGTAGATGTCTTGTGAGGTACATACCAAAAGGGGCGTTGTATTCTATAATGGGTCTAATGAGTGATGAGTAGAGGGGAACAATGACCTCTTTTTTTCTGGATGATAAACCTTTTGTGATGAGGTGTGCCATGTAGAAGGATTTCCTGACTACTGTGGCGATGTGATTATCAAAGGAGAGACTACTGTCCACCTGTGTCCCAAGGTCTCTTATTACACTTTCGGTGTTAAGTATACTACCGCCTATGTTGTAGTTCATGGGCACAGAGTTTTTACCAAAGGGGATGACAATGCACTTTTTGGCATTGAGCTTGAGGCCATGGCTTTGACACCAGGCATCTGTCTCAGTGAGGCCCTTTTGTATGATGTCCACATCGTTAGGAGTTTTGATTATGGCTCCTAGTTTGCAGTCATCTGCAAACTTCGGTAGCCAAAGACCTTCTGTGTTAGCCTGTACTTCAGAGAAGTAGATACCAAACAGGAGAGGACCCAGGACTGTACCCTGTGGTACTCCACTTGTCACTGGTCTGAAGTCGGATTTGGAGTCTGCTATTTTCACAGTGTAGGTTTTGTCAGTGAGCCAGGTGGCAAGCCATCTTTTGACATAGGGATTTATACCTAGTTTAGTGAGTTTATCTATAATTCCAGAGTGGGGGATGGTGTTGAAAGCCTTGGCAAGATCTAGATAGGCTGTGTCAACAACTTTGCCCTTGTCTACGGCTTTGGTGACTGCTTCAAAGAAGTCTATCAGGTTTAGGAGACAAGATCTGCCTTTTACAAACCCGAACTGGGTGGGGCCCAGAGTTTGGAGATTACCAATGTCTTTATTTATAAGTTCCATAAGTTCCATGATGATATGTTCCATGGCCTTGCAGACCAGGCTCATCAGGCTACTGGGGCAGTAGTTCCCAGGGTCCATGGTGGCTACCCCTTGTGGAGTGTGATAACCATTGCTGTGTGCCATTCAGCAGGCACAAAGCCTGAGGTGAGGTTATGATTGCCATGGTACTTAGGTGGGGTGCCAGTTCATTCTGTAGTTCGTGTAACGCAGCCTGGGATGTTGTCTGGTCCCATGGATGCTGTGTTCCAGGCTTTGGAGAGTGTGGTTTTTACCTGTGCAGCCGTGATTACAGGAACTTTGCATTCTTCCGGTATAGAGATGGGCTCTTTAATGGGTGAGAGGGGGGTAAAGTTAGCACTGAACCTATCTGCCAGGATGTTGGCAATATCAGTTGGGTCTGTATATTTAGTGCCATTGTGCTGTAACTCAGAGAAGATCTGAGTGTTGCCATTGAGATTATTGACATAGCTATAGAATGCTTTGTGGTTGTCTTTATAATTAGTGGCAATTTTGTTTTCATAACTAGCTTTGGACAATTTTATCCGGGATCGCAGCTTCTTACTGAGGCTGACCAGGGAGCTCATACACTCATGGGATTTTACTCTCTTTTGCAGCAGTTTCTTCCTTCTGTTGTACAGTTTGTTTATGGCAGGGGACCACCAGATTGGCTTCCTTTTTTTGGAGGATAGCATCTTGGTTCTGTTTGGGATAGCACGATCCATGCACTCATGTAAGTGCTTATAAAGTGCAATTGTGTAGGATTCAGTAGTTGTAACTGTATTGTCCATCTGCATGGGTGTCATGAAGTTCACCACTTCTGTCTTAAGAAGCATGAAGTTGGCTTTGGAGAAATTTTTTACCATGGTTTCCTTAATAAAGAAAGGGTACTTCCTAATGCTGAAGTACAGCTATCAGTAACAAGTAAAAACAGTATTCAAAATGAAATGCTGTACAACAATGGCCAATGAAGTAAAATTCTCTTGGAGAAAAGGTAATGTGGTTAAATGATATAAAACTTAAAAGTGTAACATATATAGCAAAAAACTTGCATACATTTCCAGTACTTAAATTAAATGCACTTACAAGATATTCACGCTGTGAATGCAGTTATACCATAGCGAAATGATGGCTCCAAAGTTTCCAGTCTTATGATGGCTTATCCAACCTTTTTGGTCTGATATACAAAGTAACCACACTGAAGATGTAGTAGCTGCTGTGTGACTGTGACGAACTGTGATAACAGCTTAACCAGTCTAACAGATCAAATAAAAGCTTCTAGCTTTAATGGCAGTTAAAATCCTTTTATTGTAGGAAAAGTTAAAATCTTCATGTCAAGTTAAAATCTTGATGTAGAATAAAACAGTCCCTATGTATTCCAAACGATAAGTGGTTTCGGTACCTTCTTCAGATCATAGAGAATAGGACTGGGTGTTCCTTTTTATAGTGCTTGCTTCCTTTACTGTTGAGACAATCATTCAATCATCACACTGTCAATCAGTTGTTTAAGCGCACCAATCCTCTTTCCTCTCAGCTGGGGGTGTTCCATTTCCATATACCTTTTGCTTTTGAGGGGTATAGGTTTCAGTGGAATGATGTTATTCAAACCTGGCTCAATATCAGCACGGAGGTTCACAATCCACTTACTCTCCCTGCATTCAGTAATATTTTCAATGTCACCTTTCCTTATTCCACTATATACATTCTCTATCACCTTATAAGTGAAAGAATGACCAACATTTCTTTCAGCATGCGTTGCTAAAGCATTATGTGGATCTTTATTGATAATGTCTCTTTGATGTCTCAAAATGCGATTTTTAAACATCTGATTAGTTTTTCCTACTTAGAATGCAGGGCATAGTTTACAGGTAGCCATGTACAAAACATTGGGGGTTATACAAGTGGCTTTGACATTAAAAATGTATTTCTTCTTTGTCCTTGGATGTTCAAATTTGTTATTACAGTCAATCAGTGGGCATGCTGTGCAGTGGCCACACTTGAACGTGCCTTTATGTCCAACAATTTTATGTTTGCTAAACCCATCCTTTGTGCAAAGTAACCTCTTTAAATTTTTCTTATTCTTGTAGCCAAAGCATGGTGTTTCACCTACAATGTCTTTTAGCTTGGCATCCTTGGTGAGGATTGGCCAGAACTGCCTTATTATGGATTTAACTTGTGTGTTGTCTGTGCTGTAAGTTAACATCACTCTGGTGGTTCTGTCTTCTGTCTGTTTTTTCTTTGGGATAACTTCTTGAACATTCACATCTTTTTCATTATAGCCTCTCTTTATTAGGTTTTGTTTTAGAAACAAAATTTCCTTTTCTCTTGTCTCATCTTTGCTACATCTTTTATGTATTCTTTGTGTTTCATTTCGCATAATATGTTTAGTGACATGTTTAGGATGCATGCTGCTTTTCAACAAGTAATGATTTTTCCATGTATTTTTTCAGTGTAATTTGGTTTCCAACATGTTTTTGTTAAGAATAACATTCACATCCAAAAATGCAACTTGATTATGAGAGTGTTCTGCTGTAAATTTTAAAAAAGTAGTAGTCCTATTTAGATATTGACGGAATTATTCAAATTGTGGTACGGTTATTTCCCATAAAATAAAAAGATCATCCACAAATCGACCATAAAATTTGATTCATTCATACCATGGATTATTTGACTTCAATACATGCTCCAATTCCCAGTCTACAAGCACAAGATTTGAGTAGCTGTTCGCACAAGGGGTGCCCATGGCTACCCCCCATTTTTGCCAATAGATTTATGTACCATACACAAAATAATTATTTTCCAGTATTAAATCTAATAAAGCACAAATCCTACTGGTTTCATTAACAGTTTTTTTGTGGCTTAAGATCTTTCTTACAGCTTCTACGCCTGCTTCGTTGGCAATGAAAGTGAATAAATTATTCACATCCAGGGTGGTCACAAGTAGGTGGTAATAATCCGTAATGTTATTCATGGTTTGATTTATCTTTCTTAAGAAGTCATCAGTATCCTGCAGAACTGTATCAAAATATTTTAAAATAGTTCTCAATTCTTTCTCCACAAATAGTGACATTGTTTCTGTCACCCACCCTTGTCCTGCTACTATAGGCCATAGTGGAGGGTTATGAAGGTCCTTATGAATCTTAGGAAGTCCATTAATATTCGGAACAGTGGGGTTTGTGATGTTCAAAAAATTGTAAAGGTCCAGATCTACTTGGCCTTCAGTCAACATATGCTGAAGTAAGGAAGACACTTTTTGTATAGTTTGATTTAACTGGATTGGTGTAACTCTATGGCATGTCTTTTCATCTTGTAACATGGTGGTCATTTACTTCTTATACCAATTAGTATCCATAACCACTATAGTACCTCCTTTGTCTGCTGGTTTGATTACCACATTCTCATTTTGTTGTAAGTTGCATAGGGCTTGTCTTTCTTCATACGTAATGTTTCTATAATGTTTAGTATGCGTGTCCATTCTTAATTTCTCCACTGCATTATTACACAGCCGCATGAACAGTTCCACAACAGGATGGGCTACAGGTACAAATGTACTTGGTTTCCTTAAGGTTCTAACTTGTTCTGTGTTTGTACCATAAATATTTCTTAATGTCACATTACGTCCAAAATGCTTTATGTCTATAACAAATTCATTCAGCTCGGATCTTAAAGAGGGTATGAACGTTAACCCCTTCTGTAAAACAGAAGTTTCTGCTTGGGTCAATTCATACTGAGAAATATTCACCGCTATAGAACTGTTTAATTCAGTATTTTCTTTCTTTTTCTGTCTTGTCTGTGAGTTTGTGGGTTCTTGTAACTGGTTTGATTCAGAAAAAACGGAAGTTTAAAAATAAAAAAAAACTAAATAGAGACATTAATGATTTCAAACAAGGGCGGATCTTTGAGTGGCCGAGGGAGGAAATAAGATCTACTACAAATCACTTTAACCCTAGCACCAGACATCCTGCATCCATTAGGAATGACACATCTGTATCTAGAAACCATACTGGGACTGAGGAGCAAACATCTGGCACATTGAATACATCTACCAATATTACAGGGACACCTGTGACCACTACGGCAGATAGGATTGTTGAAACATCCTCAGAAACAGGAACCATTTCTAAGAAAGGAAGTACATTTCTCCCCATCACTACACAACTTCCGGTTTTTCTGCTGTGGAACTATTCATGCGGCTGTGTAATAATGTCATGGAGAAATTAAGAATGGACACACATACTAAACATTATAGAAACATTACGTATGAAGAAAGACAAGCCCTATGCAACTTACAACAAAATGAGAATGTGGTAATCAAACCAGCAGACAAAGGAGGTACTATAGTGGTTATGAATGCTAATTGGTATAAGAAGAAAATGACCACCATGTTACAAGATGAAAAGACATACTATAGAGTTACACCAATACAGTTAAATCGAACTATACAAAAAGTGTCTTCCTTACTTCAGGATATGTTGACTGAAGGCCAAGTAGATCTGGACCTTTACAATTTTTTGAACATCACAAAACCCACTGTTCCGAATATTAGTGGACTTCCTAAGATTCATAAGGACCTTCATAACCCTCCAATATGGCCTATAGTAGCAGGACAAGGGTGGGTGACAGAAACAATGTCACTATTTGTGGAGAAAGAATTGAGAACTATTTTAAAATATTTTATACAGTTCTGCAGGATACTGATGACTTCTTAAGAACGATAAATCAAACCATGAATAACATTACGGATTATGACCACCTACTTGTGACCACCCTGGATGTAAATAGTTTAATCACTTCCATTCCCAATGAAGCAGGCGTAGAAGCTGTAAGAAAGATCTTAAGCCACAAAAAAACTGTTAATGAAACCAGTAGGATTTGTGCTTTATTAGATTTAATACTGGAAAATAATTCTTTTGTGTATGGTACATCAATCTATTGGCAAAAATGGGGGGTAGCCATGGGCACCCCTTGTGCGAACAGCTACTCAAATCTTGTGCTTGTAGACTGGGAATTGGAGCATGTATTGAACTCAAATAATCCATGGTATAAATGCATCAAATTTTATGGCTGATTTGTGGATGATCTTTTTATTTTATGGGAAGGAACCGTATCACAATTTGAATCATTCCATCAATATCTAAATAGGACTACTACTTTTTTAAGCTTTACAGCAGAACACTCTCATAATCAAGTTGCATTTTTGGATGTGAATGTTATTCTTAACGAAAACATGTTGGAAACCGAATTACACTGAAAAAATACATGGAAAATTCATTACTTGTTGAAAAGCAGCATGCATCCTAAACATGTCACTAAAATATTATGCAAAATGAAACACAAAGAATACATAAAAGATGTAGCAAAGATGAGACAAGAGAAAAGGAAATTTTGTTTCTAAAACAAAACCTAATAAAGAGAGGCTATAATGAAAAAGATGTGAATGTTCAAGAAGTTATCCCAAAGAAAAAACAGACAGAAGACAGAACCACCAGAGTGATGTTAACTTACAGCACAGACAACACACAAGTTAAATCCATAATAAGGCAGTTTTGGCCAATCCTCACCCAGGATGACAAGCTAAAAGACATTGTAGGTGAAACACCATGCTTTGGCTACAAGAATAAGAACATTTTAAAGAGGTTACTTTGCACAAAGGATGGGTTTAGCAAACATAAAATCGTTGGACATAAAGGCACGTTCAAGTGTGGCCACTGCACAGCATGCCCACTGATTGACTGTAATAACAAATTTGAACATCCAAGGACAAAGAAGAAATACATCTTTAATGTCAAAGCCACTTGTATAACCCCCAATGTGGTGTACATGGCTACCTGTAAATTATGCCCTGCATTCTATGTATGAAAAACTAATCAGATGTTTAAAAATCGCATTTTGAGACATCAAAGAGACATTATCAATAAAGATCCACATAATGCTTTAGCAACGCATGCTGAAAGAAATGTTGGTCATTCTTTCCCTTATAAGGTGATAGAGAATGTATATAGTGGAATAAGGAAAGGCGACATTAAAAATATTACTGAATGCAGGGAGAGTAAGTGGATTGTGAACCTCCGTGCTGATATTGAGCCAGGTTTGAATAACATCATTCCATTGAAACCTATACTAAAAGCTAGAAGACCAACTATCAGCTAACATGGAGGCGTGTCTGGCTTAATAATTCATGACTGGTCACACCCCTCAAAAGCAAAAGGTATAGGAAATGGAACACCCCCAGCTGAGAGGAAAGAGAATTAGTGCATTTAAACAGCTGATTGACAGTGTGATGATTGAATGATTGTCTCAACAGTAAAGGAAGCAAACACTATAAAAAGGAACTTCCAGTCCCAATCTCTACGATCTGAAGAAGATACCGAAAGCGCTTATAGTTTGGAATACATAGGGACTGTTTTATTCTACATCAAGATTTTAACTTGACATGAAGATTTTAACTTTTCCTACAATAAAAAGATTTTAACTGCCATTAAAGCTAGAAGCTTTTATTTGATCTGTTAGACTGGTTAAGCTGTTATCACAGTTCATCACAGTCACACAGCAGCTACTACATCTTCAGTGTGGTTACTTTGTATATCAGACCAAAAAGATTGGATACTTTGAAGCCATCATAAGACTGGAAACTTTGGAGCCATCATTTCGCTATGGTATAACTGCATTCACAGCATGAATATCTTGTAAGTGCATTTAATTTAAGTACTGGAAATGTATGCAAGTTTTTTGCTATATATGTTGCACTTTTAAGTTTTATATCATTTAACCACATTACCTCTTCTCCAAGAGAACTTTTCTTCATTGGCCATTGTTGTACAGCGTTTCATTTTGAATATGGTTTCCTTAATGGGGGTGGAGGCAGCATGTGGATATCTAGGGTAATTAGCTTTTGGATGGATCGGACCAATGAGGTGTTGACTTCATGTGTGGAACACTTGTCAATCAGGACAAACCAAACCCCATAACCTACACAAATAACCACAAAGTGAGCTAAATGCTACTCATTGCCAGAAGTCTCAGCCTCCAAATGCACACACTCCAGGCACTTCTCAGTATGGAGAATATTGATATCTGTGCAGTAACAGAAACCTAGTTCAAGGCTCCAGAGAGCACACCAGCACTACCAGGATATTACTCATTCCATACCTTCCAGCATCAGAACCTGGATCATAGCACATAGGGCGGGGATGTATCCATATTCATCAAGGATACCTACACCTCTCTCTACATCTTCTCTACAGGATATGTACCCATAGAATGTTGCACAGCAATGTTCTTCCCACTCCACAGGGGTGGGGCCAGAACAGACCCTTGGCATTCCTGCTCTATGAGCCTGACGAGTCTGATCTGCAAGGCAATGGAGCCAATCATAATGGAAGTCATCAATAAAGACACTGGGAACCTTCACACAGTTGAGCACACCCAGTT
This sequence comes from Protopterus annectens, assembly GCF_019279795.1. NCBI lineage: Eukaryota > Metazoa > Chordata > Ceratodontiformes > Protopteridae > Protopterus > Protopterus annectens. Next base: position 1,950,377,737 of record NC_056737.1, read on the forward strand.
AGGCTTCGTCAAATGCATATCATGCCTCCTGAACTGGGTGGATTTCTTTGAGACAGTTACCCAGGCTACAGATGATTGAAAGGAGCTCCACACAGCCTACCTATAACTTGCTAAGGCCTTTGACACCACTCCCCAGTCAGGTATCATAGATGAACTCACCAACCTGGGCATAAATCCATACATCACAAGATGGATTGCAAACTGGCTCACAGATAGATCCCACAAATTAAGAGTTGCTGGCTACATGCCAGACTCTAAACCGGTAACAACTGGTATCCCCCAGGGTTCGGTCATTTGGCCCCTCCTGTTTGGTATATACTTCTCAGAAGTACATGCCAACACAGGAGAGTTGTGGTTGACTATGTTTGCTGGCAACTGTAAAGTGTTTGCCATAATAGATTCCCTGGATGACACAAATATTCTCCAGAAGGGACTTTATGAGATAGATGTGTGGTGTCAGAATCATGGCCTCAAGCTCAATGAGAAAAAATGAATAGTAATCCCTTTTGGGGAAAACAAAGTACCCACAAACTACCACATAGGTGTTACCCCCTAAAAACTGACAAGGTAATAAGGGATCTGGGGACACAAGTAGATAGTCATCTTTCCTTTGACAACCATGTTGCCAAAGTGATTAGGAAATCCTATGTGGCCCACCTAATCAACAAAGGGTTTGCATCAGGATCAAAAGAGGTAGTGGTGGCCCTCTACTCTTAAGTCATCAGACCCATCATTGAGTACAATGCACCATTTTGGATGTACTCGACTAGGCATATCCAGCAGCTGGAGAGACCACAGAGGTACCTCACCAAGAGGATTACTGACCTCAAACAGTTGTGTTATGCAACACAACTGGAAAAACTAAATCTGTTCTCTGTTGCGTACCGCCTACTCAGAGGCACACTCTGCCTAACATACAGAGCCATGTCCAACACATAACTGTTGAACATGCTCCATCTAAGGAAAACAAAATTGAGTCACACTACACACTCCAGGGATATGAACCTCATCACAACAATGAATACAACACGCTGGTGGTATAGAGTACTATCCCAGAGACTTGCCTTACTGTGGAACAGAGTCCCAATGTACATCAGATAGAGCCTCTCGCTGACACTCTTCAATAGGAACCTTGAGTGGATGGGAAAAAGACAATTCACGCCAGATATCACATCAGCAGCCCCACTAGAAAGGGGTACTAACTATTAGAACTAGGGCTTAGGAGACTAACCAATGGGGTGGTGAAAGCTGTACAACTTGCCTAGGCTGATATATGCCTTCATGAAGATAGTCTACTACATATCTATGAATCTATGTGACAGGTACATGTCCACAGATAGTAGATGTGTACTTTATTATACAGTCATGTTGTACAGCAGGCACATGCACCACATACACTGTAATGCTTACAGATACTGGTGGTTGTTATGTACACTGGATGAGATGTGCACCTCATGTCTTTTGTGCCATTGGGATGTGTGCTGGGTGGGACAGTCCTGGATGACTCCCTGTCATGGTCACCCTCTTACACACATCTCTGCCCATCCATCTTTGGCTTATTATACTATGTTCTCCCTACATATATAGGTACATAGTTTTGTAATAGGCTATCTGCCTAAAGGCATATATTAGTATGGCCAGAGTGTGCAGCTATCACCACACCTGGGGTTAGTTCCCTATGCTTCTGTGTAGTAGAGCTGATGAAGTGATCCATGGTGTGACAGTTCAGTTTCACATACTCTCATCAAGGCTCCTCTGGAAGAGTGTCAGTGAGGGACTCAGCTTAATGTAGGTTGGGAGCCTGTTCCAAAGCAAGGGAAGTCTGTGAGTTAGTAATGTATCCCTCCAACATGTTCTATTTATTGTTGTGATGATTATATCCCTAAAGCATGTGGCACAGTAATCTTGGGTTTACTTCAGATAGAGCATGTACATCAGTTCTGCATTGGACATGGACCTGTCTGTTGGGCAGAGATCGCCTGAGTAGATGGTATGCAACACAGTACGGATTGAGTTACTTCAGTCTTGTTTCATGGGGCAAATGTTTGAGGCCAGTAATCCTCTTGTTGAGGTACTTCAGTGGTCTTTCCAGCTGCTGAAGTTGCCTCGTCAGATTCATCGCAAGTGTGTCATGGTACTCTCTGATGGGTCTGATGACTGATGAGTAGAGGGAACCTCCTTTGACCTACATGCAAAGACTTTGGCAATTTGTGGGAACACATAGCATGATTTTCTAACCACTTTTTGAATGTGTTTCTGAAAGTAGAGATGACTATCCACATGTGTCCATAGATCCCTTATTATTACCTCCATATTTAGGGTGTTGGCACCTATGTGGTATTTGTATGACTGTAGCTTGAAGCCATAATTTTGACACCACATCTGTCTGATTGAGACCCTTTTTAAGGATGTCTCTGTTGTCCCAAACATCGATTATGACAACCTTTTTGCAGTCACCACAAGCTTTGATAACTATAGCCCTCATGTGTTTGACTGTACTTCTAAATAGTATACACCAGATAGGAGAGGTCCTAGGACTGAGCCATGGGGGACAGCAGTGGTTACCAGCTTATAGTCCAACAGGGAGACCACAATTCTTACCTTGTGGGATCCATCTGTGCCCCAGTTGACAATCCATCAGATGACATACGTGTTTATGCACAGGTTGTTGATTTTGTGGATACGACATGTGTGTGGGATGTTGGAAAAGGTCTTTTCAAGGTCTATGTAGGCCATGTGGAGCTCATTTCATTGATGTATGCCCTGGGTAACTGCCTTGCAAACTGTCTAGCAGGTTTAGGGACCATGATCTGCCAATGACCAAACCATAATGGGTAGGGTTGGGTGTTTGTAGACTCCCAATTGCTCTGTTTATGAGTTCCATAATGATGGACTCCATGGCCTTGTAGAGCAGGCTTATTAGGCTTATAAGACAATAGTTCCCATGGTCTGTTGTGCACCAACAGTTGTGGAGTGTGCCAAATGTTGCTGTAACCCATTCAACAGTTTCATATCCTGTACAGAGGGTGAGTCTCAACAGACTGTTCAGGTGCAGGGTCTGTTTGTTTTGGAGTTCACATATGACACAGCAAGAGACACCAAGTCATCCCATAGACGCCATGTTTTTAGGCTTGGATAGAGTTGTTTAACCATTGTATATGTGATTTCTGGGTTTTCACAATCTCCAGTTATGGTAATGGGCCCTTTTTTCAGTGAGAGGGGAGTAAATATGTATGAACCTGTCTGACAAGATGTTGGCAATGTCAGTCATGTACATGTATTCGTTTACACTTTGCACTAACACAGAACATATATGAGTTTACATTGATATTTATGACATAGCTAAAAAAAGCTTCATGGTTCTCTATGGAATCTTTGGCAATATTTTTGCCAGAGCTTGGCTTGGATAATGTTAGGAGTGCTCATTGTTTCATGTTGCTACTAATCGGAGATTTATTGATCTTCCTTGTATTTTAACTTTCTTTGAACAGCTTAAGTACTTGTATTACATAGTTTGATTATGACAGGGGTCCAATATATAATATGGGTATGTTTTCATATCACTGTGTGTGCAAGGCAGTATTGGTGAATAGTGACATGTGTCTGGAGTAAGAACTGCAACTGCCAGATATATGTGGCCCACTGCTGTACTCAGACATGGCCTAAGTGTGTGAGCATGCCCAGTATGACCTTTCAGTATGTTGTTGACTGAAATTTGCAAAAGTTGTTTGTGTGTGTGAGCATGCCCACTATGGGCATACATACTATATGTGTGTGAAAAATCGAGTTGGTTTTTACTTCAGGGCTCACCTTTGTGTTGTACATCGACAGGAAGCAAGCTGTGCCTGCAGGGCTTTCATGAGTCAATTTGCATAGACTTATCAACATTTTTACATACGGGGGGGACAACTATTATTTGTACATTTCCACCTGGGGGGGCACACCTGATTGTTACTGTGGGTGCACATAGGATGAGGGGTACACCTGACACCTATACACATTTGCTAGGCCTGCACTGCTATGTCAGGTGCTCCATTTCAGTCTGTACTGTTGCCTATCGTACTGGCTTGAGGCATACCACTGTACTACAGACCTTAGCTTCCAATTACATGCATATTAGTTTGTGACTTCATAGCCTGCCCAACCCACATCACACTGCCTGGCCTGCTGTTATCTGTCTGCATAGGCCTGGGGGGAGGTTACCCATATGCCTCTTCAGAGGGCATGATACAGCATTTGTTTGTGTTTGCATTTCTCTAGAATTGTCCTGCTGGCTGTGACTATTAGGTATGTGACCCCCCCCCAACTGGTATGTGTGAGTGACTTAAGTCGTGTCGGTGCCAGTGAAATGCTGTCATGGCTTAGTGGTTCAGTACTGTGACTATAGTGCACAGTATCCTGAGTTCGAGCCCAGTCCCTGATTTTTATTTTCCTGCTGGGCAGACCTGACTGGTTAAGGAACAGTAAAGCAGGTATGAGCGTGTTTACCCTACTTTGCTCAACTTTGCCAAACTTTGCCCGACTTTGCCCAACGTTGAACTGGTTAACGCAGTGCGCAGCTAGGCGCAATTGTATTTAAATATGCTCAATACTGGTAAAATGTGCTTAGCAGTGCTTTATATTGCTTAAAATAGGGCACTCATGCCTCAGGTGGTGCTGCAGGGCTGCCTATGTTGGATGCACATAGTACACTCCCTATACATGTTTGAAAACAGGTAGTGTCAATGAGCAAGTCAGAGAGAGGTGTCATTTCCAGGGTTCCTACTGAGTCAGTGTATGTGCTATATGTTGCCTCTTTGCCAAGGCCAGGGCATACGGGGCACACCTCCTTCTGCCTACTGTGGCAGGCTCAGGTTTTTCCTCCACTGAGTCACGCTGTGCCTGTGCAGGCCTTGGAAATGGTGGGGGGCTGTTTGGCCCTGCCCCATGCCATTTCTGCTGCAGCTGTTTCCACAGGATCGTATTGTGTAGCATGGCACATACCATAACAATGTGGGTACATGTAGTTGGTGAGTACTGCAAGGCTCCACCAGATGTGTCCAGGCACCAGATCCATGAGTTGAGCATCCCAAACACATGCTCAGTTATGTTTCTTGTTTTGCGTGTGCCTCATTATGGAGTTCTTGTTTAGGTGTGTGTGTATTTCTGATGGGTGTCATCAGCCACGGTGCCAGTGCGTATCCAGCATTCCCCACTAGGTGACCATCAGGAATTTCCCCATTGGCAAATCTCTGGTACAGCTGCATCAAATGCCAGATGTGGGAATCGTGATAGCTTCCAGGGCAGCCAGCACACACACTCATTATTATGCCCTGGGCATCACACATGACCTGGCGGTTGATGGAGGGGAAGCCCTTGCGGTTGATGTAGACCCTACCCCGCTCACCGGGTGGTGCTTTGATGCATATGTGCATGCAGTCTATTGCACCTACTACCTCAGGGTATTCTGCTATTTGGTGGAAAAGATGCATATTGCTGGCCAGTGCCTCACGGGAATTGGGGAAATATACATGGTCACCGACATGTGCTGACATGGCATCCAGGAACTGGTGGAGTACCCTGGATGCTGATGCCTGTGAAATCCCCATCATATCACTAGTTGGTCTTTGGAAGATACCTGTAGCTAGTATTCTTAGGCCAACACTTACCTTGGTATCCACTGGGACGGGTTCCCCTCTGTTGGTTCTGTGTGTGAGGCGTGGCCAGCACAGCTCAACAATTTGCTGTAGGAAGTCTCTTTCCACCCTATAGCGCTCCACTATCTCCAGCTCATGTAGCCCCTGGTAGGTTACCCTGGGTCTGTACACTCTTCTCCGTCTCTTCACTGTGGGTTGCTCAGCAGCATTCACAACATCACCACCCTCAGCACCTTGCACATGTTGGTTTATGATAGCAAGAGCAGCCCCTAACATTTTGTCTGACTTAAGCTTTTCAAGCTTTCCCTCTTTGTATACTGCAGTGTTGCAGAGTTCTTGAGAAAAAAACTGGGGGGAATGGTGTTTGCAGAGTTTAAAGTGCTGGGCTGGGCTAGTCTACTGCCAGTGTAATTGGCTGATTCTGATATATTTCACTTGGCAGCTCTGCTAGTTCTCCTTGGTTAACTTCCTACTACTTCTTTTCCTTCCTTTTGCCTTTCTGTATCCGCCCAGGGGCAGCGCCATGCACACGAGCGCACATGCTGTGTGCATGTTTGCAAGGAGTTTCCTATCTTTGAGCAGTGTGCACCTTGGGTTTGAAGTTTTCAAATAGGACAGCTGTAGGCATGCCTCTTGCAATCCTGAGCAACTCAGGGCAAACACAAGTCACTGTGCTCCAATTAGCTTACAGCCTGACTGACACACACCCTCATGATGTCACCTATATTCTACTCTTCTACTCACCTACTTCTACTGTTACACTCTTGAGACATGCCTCACATGCTGGGGGAAATTGGGATTCACTATCCTTATCCTCATTTGCATAGGATTGCCTAGTAATGCATGGTTACATCTCTCACACTGAGCTTCCCCCCCCCTTAGCAACCACTACTCAGTGGCCATGTTGTCTTCAGCCTACCATTCACCTGCATGGCAGAATAAGCTTTTTAGTGAAAATGCCTATTTTTGGCTCTTTTTTAATTATTTTCTTGTTTTTATAAGCTCTGCACATTTGCACGGTGCTGCACTATGCTTAAACATGGGAGATCAGGAAACAAAAAGTTAAATTGTTATATTTTTAAACATTTTATAATGCCAATGGCCTTATATTTGGCCACTGACATGCTTCCTCAACTGTATGAATCCTTTATTTGGTGCTGTCATAGCTCCGTTTAGCTATTTGCAGAAATGTACTCCGTTACCAATGGAGTACATTTCTGCAGCTAACGCTAATCTTCCATGGACAGGTTAGTGTTTCCTGGATTGCAAATTTACCTCATTTGCATGGCTTTCACCAACAAATGAGGTAATTTGCATACCATGACACTGTCCATGCAAGAGTAGCTTTAGCAGCTCTCGTGCACGCTCCTGCCGGCAGACATATTGCTGGCGTGAGCTCCTACACTCTTCTTGCACTCCGTGCAAGCTTTCGTAAATCCGGGGGACTGTCTTTCATGCAGCATGACACCACCCCCTCTATCTGCACAACCAATCACAGGTCTTTTTGGACAGTGCCAAAGCAAGATGCTGTAAGCAAGTGCAGGAGACACATAAGAGCATATCTGATATACCATTGCCATTTCCTTTAAAGGAAAATAAAAAAAAGTATTAGACTAAAAATATATATTATTTTTATTTGACATCAATGAGTTGTGCCCCGGACAAGACAGGATCTGCGGTGATTGTCCCATTTGCCCCACACTAGGCACACTACTGCAATGTAATGTCCTCACTCATCAGATCCTACCATAAGGCAGTATTGCTTGAAATAAAAATTAAATCAGGGGACCTAGTGAAACCAAAAACCTATATGAACTATTCCAAGCCTAACCTCTCTCTACTAAGTGACATCTTAGATAAATTTCAAGTGCCCCCAAACCCAGTAAACACCATAGCATATGCTGAGCTATTTATAAAATCCTTGTACAGCCATATTGATTACTGTATAGAGTGAGCTTTGCCCACTCACATTAAGAATAAGACAAATTTGAAAAGCAAATCATCATATCAATCAGTTATACAACAAAAGAAAAAATTCTTGGCTAAGCGTAGGGGTAAAAAATCCCTGACCAATCTTAACAGGCAGATAAGAGGGTTAATTAATACTTCAAAGGCTAAATTGAAGAAAAAATAGCTTCTCAGGCAAAGGGCAAGCACAAAGCTTTTTACAGCTATGTCCATAACCTCAAAGGAAATATGCAACAATGTGCAGAACTTATTATAAATGGCATCTCCTACACTGAAACAGAGGCTATTGCCAACCTTTTGGCTGATGGGTTCAACTCAACTTTTTCTTCCCCAGTAGTCCAAAGGGAGTAGTGTATACTACAGTCCCCCAACCATTAGTAGGGAACAGGTCATCAATGCACTTTCCAAGTCCAAAAACACTGCACTGTTGGACCCTTATAACATCCAAGGATACTTACTAAATAGCATGAAATAATGACCTCTCAGGTCCACTTGAATCACTTATTAGCTAGAGCCTACAGCCAGGTATTGTCCCCCAAGGAATGGAAGATGATTATAGTCATTTCTCTGCACAAAGGAGGTCCAACCACTGATCCAGGTAACTACAGGCCCATAAGTCTGACCGGGTCTATATTACAAAGTCGAACACACAGGAGTCCAAACGTTATAATATCAAACCCATATGTTTGAAATGCGAAAATAGCAAAGCCATGGAACACCAGTTTATTTCCCTGGGGGGGGGGGGGGTTTCACTGCTTTGCAATTTCCTCCACTGTGGCACAATCTTAGAGTTGGTATATTTAAGTAGGGGGTGTGGGGGGTGAATCCCCCTACATTAGTTTAACTTTAAAGTGCACGTATATTTTTTTTTGTACCGGAACACCAATCTTTATTCCCTAGGAAAAAAATCGCTGTTCTATGTTTTCGTACTTTTTGGTTTTCAAACTTCATGGTTCGATATTACATCGTTCAAACTCCTGTGAGTTTGACGATGTAATATAGACCCATGTGACCAGCATCATACGTAAGCCCATGGAAAGAATCATCATGGACATGATAAACTAGGACATAGGTAACCTGCAAATGCTGGTTCCATCACAGTTTGGCTTTGTTAAAAGAAAGTCATGCCTATTAAATCTGGTGGTCTATTTTGAGAGGTTCACCAAAGCAATGGATGAGGGCAAGACTGTTCACACAGCTTAGTTTGACTTGTCCAAGGCTTCTGATACAATACCCCTATCAGGCATTATACACAATTTCACTAAATTAGGTATAAACCCTTTTATCATCTGCTGGATAGCCATCTGGCTCACTTATAGGACCCAGGAGGTCAAAATATGTGAGGCCATTTCCACCAAAAGGCCAGTCACTAGCGGAGTCCCCAGGGCTCAGTACTGGACCTGCTCCTTTTTGGCATCTATTTCTCTAAAGCAGAAGCAAACACTGAAGGTTATGATTGACTAAATTTGCAGATGATTGCAAGTTGGGGTGCTACCATCAACTCTCCTGCAGACGCTAGCATTCCTCAAGAAAGCTTATTTCTGTCCAACAAATTGTGCCAAAGCCATGGTCTTAAACTAAGTGCTAAGAAAACCATAATTGTACCCTTTGGGAAGTCAACCATCCTGACTAATTACCTTGTTGATAATATACCCCTAAGAGTTGGCTTAGTGGTCAGGGGATCTGGGTCTGAACATGGACAGTAGCCTTACCTTCGACTACCATGTGGTCAAAGTGGTGAGGAAATTCTTATGTTTTGCAGCATATACGTAAGGACATGGAATCTAGGTCCAAAGAGGTCATTATCCCACTGTGCCCTGCCCTTATCAGACCAGTTATAGAGTACAATGCTCCCATCGGTATGTACCTAACCAGGCATATGCAGCAACTAGAGTGACCTCAGAGGTAGTCATAACACACCTACCCTACAGAGAGCACCTTAAAGCCCTTTCCATATACTCTGTTTCTAATAGACTGCTGAGGGGTGATTGGTTAGACAGCATGATTCCCTGAAGATACTTCAGGTGAAATTAACTGTTGGTAGGACACCTATTCAAGTTATTGTCAGCTACAGGACCCCCCTCCATGAATCATGACACCCACTCTGCCTATTTGGATTGGGTCTATCTAGATACATCCGAACACCATGGTTTTGGGTGACTTAACTAGCCAAGCATTAACTGGGAAATTACTAAATTACTTGTGCACAAACTCACTTGCCCAAAGGTTCCACAACTTCATTAATTCCAATGCCCCCTCTACAAGGGGTGCCAACATCCTGGATCTGATGCTTACTAATATGGGGGACCACTGTATCACCCCCATTGTGAGGTCTTTCCTGGTGAGATCTGATCATAAATCAGTCTCATTCGAAGTTACTAGCACACCTGACCCCCCCCCCCCAGCAGCAATAAACTAAAAACCTTCTCCAAAGTAGATTATAACCTCTTACGAAATGGTATAAATAAATTCACTGCACCTCTTTCCCTCAGATGGAACTGGCAACTATGTCACGTTCTACACAAATACATACACCTGAACAACTGCATTGACTTGGTCATACCTGATAAGACCAAACAAGCTCCTCAAAGAAGAGCAAACCTGTCTGGCGGACAACTGCTATTAACAGGCTTTACAATAACAGGAAGAAATTGCTGTGTAAGAGTAACAGGCAGCAAGCCCTAAACTGGAAACCCTCCGTCTCAGCTTAAACAAGCAAATAAGACTTCTTGTGAAGTCCTCCAAAGCTAACTACAAATCCAAATTAGCTTCCTCAACTAAGGACAACCATAAGGCATTCTTTAGTAACATCTGTAACCTAAAAGGAAAGGCCCAGATTTGTGCTGAACTGATAGTTAATGATACCATGTATACTGAGCCTGTGGACATTGCTAACCTGTTAGCTGACAGGTTCTGTGAAAACTACACTCCCCTGTCACTGCCACACTTACTCTAAGGCATCCCTACCACCTGTCCTCTACCTTGTATCTCTAAAGAGCAGGTCATGAATGCCCACTCTTAGGTCAAAAACACAGCATCCATGGGACTTGATAATATCTCAAGTTGAATCCTACATGAGCTCAAACAAGAATTAGCAACACCATTGGGTGCACTTTTCAATCATAGTCTAAGCACTGGTTTCATCTCAGCTGAATGGAAAAGGCTACAGTTATCCCCTTGCACAAAGGTGGTACTTCCACTGATCCCAGGAATTATAGACCTATTACCTGGACTAGCCTTATCTGCAAGGCCAAGGAGTGAATCATCATGGACCTTATCAACAAAGATATTTGTAACCTTCAAATACGTGACCCTACTCAATTTGAATTTGCCAAAGGGAGATCATGCATGTTAAACATGGTAGAATTCTTCAAGACAGTCACCAAGGCCCTTGATGAGTGGAAATCTGTGCATACAGCCTACCTAGACTTATCCAAGGATTTTGACATTATCCCCCACTCAGGCATAATTGGCAAACTCACCCAGCTAGGTATCAACCCATATATAATTGGATGGATCACTAACTGCATCACTGATAGAACCCATATATAGTCAAAATAGGGGAATCCACCTCCAACATAGACCTGTAACCAGTGGTGTTCCACAGGGATCAGTCCTGGGACCTCTACTGTTTGGAATCTATTTCTCCAAAGTGCAAGCTAAAACTAAAGGTCTGTGGCTGACAAAGTTTGTTGATGACTGCAAACTGGGAGCTGTTATAGAATCTCCAAACAATGTCAACATCCTATAAGAAGGTCTTACACAAACAAATGACTGGTGCCAAAGCCATGGCCTTAAACTCAATGCAAAAAAATGTATTATCATCCCTTTCAGTAAGAGTGATGTTCCTGCTAACCACCACAGCAATAACAACACACTAGGTATGCACTCAGTGGTGAAAGACTTGGACACACAGGTTGACAGCAACCTTACCTTTGATCACCATGTCTCCACAGTGCTAAGAAGGGAATTCATTATTGCTTATCCTCATGTAGGCTCATTGCCTACAGAAAAAAAGAAGTCGTAACCTCCCTGTACTCTTCCTTCATCACTCCAGTAACTGATATGTATCTTTCCAAGCACCTGCAGCAATTGGAGAGACCACAGAGATTCCTCACAAGGAAAATACAAGGTCTTCAGCATTGGTCCTATGAGGACCATCTGAAATCATTCACTTTATTGTGTTTCATACAGACTCCTCAGAGGTGATCTCTACCTTGCATATAAGGTAATTTTTGAACTTGCTTTATTGGAAATGCTGCATATCCGTAAGTCAAATGGTACACGTGTTACTCGCTCTAAAGGCCTTAACCTGGTATGTGACATTAATAGAACCTGCTGGAGGGACATATTTGTCTCCCAGAGGTTACTACACATTTGAAACAGACTCCCGCTTCATGTCAAGCAGAGCACTTCATTGGCCCTCTTCAAACACAATCTGGACGACTGGATGGGTAACCGTAAATTCACCTATGTCCCTCTTCGACAGGGGTGATAGGTGCTGATTGCGGAAATAAGGATAAAACTTGGCTAGGCTTGTAAGGGCCCTAGGGTCATTAGCCTAGTAACCTCCTATGATCCTATGCCTGGCTTACAAGGCATCCACAAACCCTACACTTATGAATCTCCTGAATATTCATAAGCAAAACACTACCAGAAATACAAGGTCTAGGGACTTAAACTTTATTTGTGACTTAAACAGAACATGCTGGTGACAAAGATGTACCAGAGACTGCTCCACCTATGGAACAGGCTTCCCATTTATGTAAAGTTGAGTTCATCTATTACCCAATTTACGTGTAATCTAGATCAGAGGATGAAGAATAGGAAATTTAAACCAGCCCTGGCATCATTATCCCTTATAGAGACAGGTAGATTATAAATGCCTGGTCCTCAAATTCCTGTTTGGATGTAAGATGTCTAAATTATTTCGGGAAAACATGGCTAGGCTTAGAAAGGCTCCCTGGGTCATTGACCTAGTAACAATCTATGACTCTGTGAATCAATGAATCTATGAAACATGTTTTGCTGTCCAGAATTATGAAAAATAAGACTGATAATGTTCATTGCAGATTTTATGATGTAATAATGAAGAGAAAGACAAGAAAATAGATCTTATTGTGATGAAAAATCTGTGATTAATGTGGAAATGAAGAATGCGCCCTCAAAAAAGAAAGAATCTTCTCTATTATCATATTGTGTTAAATTGGGAACCATAGGAGTAGTAGGATGAACTGTCTTCCCAAACAATGTATGTACTTCTACTTGAGTAATGGGATACTGTTCCTGCCTCCTGAATACAAATACTTCAACTGCATTTTTCAGTAATTTTTTTGCATACACAATAGCGTGACCATACTTTCTGAGTTTAGTACTCCTTGCAACTCTCTGCCATCAAATAAAGAATTGCACATAATTAACTTTGCTTTAGCACAACAGCAAAATCACTGATTCCAATATTTTTAAAGATAAGTCATCACAATCTATAGCTATAACATAACTAGTAGTAGGCTTTTCAGTCGTTAGTGTTCATAGTACATAGTTTGATAGCTGGCTCAAGTCTGACATTTGACCCATGGGGTCAAGGCTGTAAACTGTAGTTCTTGTGTTGCAGAGTTTAACTCCCTCGGTCTTCATTTGACTACTGTGTGACCTTGAATAAATCACTTAACCAGACATCGCTCCTGGGGCATCCCTGAAAAGAGACTTTGTGTCCGATGGGTCTACCTGGTTAACAATGATTATTATGCTGCCATTACAAGTACAAAATCTAGCTATCCAGTGGTGATGGCCTAACATGTATCACAATCACCTTTTGTGCTGGAAGATCAGAAGGCTGTGAGTTCTCTTCCCACTTCAGATGATTAGATTTATTTTCCTAATTATTGACACTGCAGTGCGGCATGAAGTGGGACCTGCACAGCTAAGTATGCCACTCCTCGAATGAGATATTAAATTGAGGCTTCATCTGCTTGAGTTGTTGGAAGCTGAAATGGATGTAAAATATCTCATGACATCTATCAGAAAGAGTAGGAGAAGTTTCCTGATGCCCTGACCAAATTTTTTCTGATAGTATAAATACCACCTTGGGTTTCATTTGAAAAGAGAACACTAGACTAGTGAACCAAACTAGTTTAACACAGGTAGGATAGATAAATTATTCTACTAAAGACCCATTTACTGATAACTGAACCATGCAGAAATCCTTTCCATCTAGTCTATAATAATGGGTCTACTGAATATAATCTGAAGACCCAAACGTTGACAATCAAAACATTGACCAGAAAACATTGAAACTGCAGAAATCAACATACTACCACACCTGCACTGAGCAACAACCTTTGCACATGCAAAAATAAAACCTAAAAAAAGTGATCATTATTTTTTTTCAGGTTGGCAAGCACCATGCCCCCACACCTCCTGTGAATTATATATACTAACTCAGACATCATACAGAATATGAGGAAAAGGGTATATTCTCTAACCCTGAAAACTGTGAGATGTCACACAGGTGCTGAACATCTGTTTAGTCTTCCAAATTTTGTCATCTCAAGAAATGTTGACCAAAGTGGCATTCAGACAAATTCAGTGCTTCCATAATAATACCAATAATACCTATTTATAGCAACAGTTCTGCTTATAGCAATGTAATTCACAACATTTGCATTTCTTTTAAAAGTAACAGTTCTGTTTACAATATTTGTTTGCACTATTTACATCATTTTAAGAGTCCATTCTGTGAGAACCACCACATTAAGTTATTATATGTATATGTGTGTGTATGTATATATATATATATATATATATATATATATATATATATATATATATATCCAAGAAAATGCTAGACAGGAAATTAAACTATTTTAATGAAAGACATATTAAATATATATTTTAATCATTTTTAACTAATTCATTTTTAACTAATGCATTTTATGTTACAATATTTATTACATATCTATACTTGAAATGTTTTCCAGTATGACTTTGTACATATTGTAGAATGACTAGTTTTACTTTAAGTGCTAATTACTTCAAGCATTAATTGGTTTGATTTGATTGGTTTGAATACTGTTTAAATAGAGTTGAGTAGGAAGTGTTTGTTTGAAGGTCTGAAGAAATGATATGTGTATCATGAAAGCGCTTACCTGAGTGAATAAATTTACCTTGGATTTTACCTACCTTTTATTTATTCTTGGACTGTGTTTAAACTAGGACATTCTGTGCCTTGGTTGCTTCACCATTTCTTTGTGGATATATATATATATATATATATATATATATATATATATATATATATATATATATATATATATATATATATATATACGTATGTATACATATGTATATATATATCAACACTTTATAATCCCGGAATTATGAGATATCGAATTTCAGAATCCCGAGATTATAAAGCCGAAATCTCAAAATTCCGAAACCTAAGAAGCGCGAATTTCAAAATCCCAAAGTCCAGAGATGTTGAAGTAGCGCTTCTGGTGTTGCGGTTTGTGAATGGATAGCTAGAAGTTCAGGTAACTATTTATGTGTAAGGGTTTTGGTTAGGGGCTTTAGTGTGTGAGCATGTTTTGTTACTGTGATGTGTGTGTGCAAGGAGAATGTAGCTTGTATGGTGGTGTTTTCGTGTGTTTGTGTAGTGCGAACTTGGAGTTAGTATATTTAAGTAGGGGGGTGTGGGGGGGACAGCCACCCACATGGAGGGGGTGCAGTGCGACTTGCCCCCCTACTTGTATGTAGTGTATGTTTGTGTGTTTGTGTGTGAGGTGAAGGTGTGTGTATGTGTATGTTTGTAGTGTATGGTTAGTGTAGGTTTCGCGATTCTGAAATTTGCGCTTCTGGGGTTTCGGGATTTTAAGGTTTCGGCTTTATGATCTCGAGATTTTGAAATTCGGTATTGCAGGATTTCGGCATTATAAAGTGAACCTATATATATATATATATATATACATATATATATTATATGTTATATATTATATATGCATGTGTCTGCATGTGTAAATAAATGTACACACACACACACACACACACACACACACACACACACACACACACACACACACACACACACACACACGCACCATGCCCCAAACTTTTAAGCAACTTGCCCTGTACTACACTATCTTCATTATTAATGTTTGTTGCCTGCTGAAATCTTTTGAAAAGTGATTTCATTACAAAGATAATTAAAAAAATGCAAACATTGTGTTGTAATCCAATAATAATATTCAAAATTTGATTTTTGCTTACACTATGGCTAGAATAACTTACTATTCAGGTTAGTTTATGTCATTTCAAGTCAGAAAACATATACTTTATAAATGATCTGGGTCCCTTTCAGTTCAGCAAAATAATCAATTCATCGAATGGCATTTTCATTGCAATTACATCAAACAAGCCATTCGTCGAACAGTTTATACTGAGGTCGTGGTACAGTGAGGATCAGGAAATTTGTCCTGCCCACAACATGAGGGGAATTCAATGAAAGTCATTTCTGATGAAAATGCCGTTTGTTGAAGTGACAGTTTGCTGAAGTGATATAGACTGAAATAATTTACTATAGAGGGATAGTAATTTCCATATTATGTATTCAATGCAAATTATTACAATTTGTATCATGTAATGAGAGTACCCCATCTGTTACTAGAATAATATTATGCAAAACATTAACTTCCATCAGAATCATTTAAACATTCATATACTCAAAACAGAATACAAACTACAAAACAAAGCAATGTTAAGCTCTAGAATTTATTTATTTTAATGAAAAGTAAAAGTTTGCGGTGGTTTGGGCTCCTACTTCAGAAATAGTAATATTACAAAATACTCATTTAAACACTAGAATAAATTCAAAAATAAATTAGTAAATTTGAGAAAACAGACAAAGTACATTTTTTTAGATGTAGCATTCTTCAAATGATGGGATAATTCCCTTGGAGAGCAGGATACATTTAATGGAGGACTTATACTCTCGTCCCCAGAAGTCAGAAAACATTAGTATTCTGCTCTTTCAGTGTCTTTTATATGTACTGTACCTTTAAGCAAAGGAAGAACCCTTAACCTGAGAAAATCGCATGGTTCATCCCAGAGGGCAACTGACTAGTGTTAAGTGAAGTTTCTTCTAGAACATACAAGATTCAGTCTACTGTCATCTGTTCGAGTTTCTCCTTTTGCTTTTCTTCATGTCCTCAGTGTTCCTGCTTTGTACATCTTGATTTTACCGACAGCATCAAACATCAAAGTTCCCTGAACTCAAACAGGAGCTACCACTTTGGGCACTAGACCATCTAAGTCCCATTCACTTGGATAGTGGTAATTAATAAAGTACATGCCACATCTAAGGTGTAAATTGATATAAACACAGATGTTACTTATCTCTACTGCATCAAATAGCATTCCTGCTAAGCTCTGATCAGGAATCCTTAGAACACTATGAGAGACTTAACTGACAGAGCTATGTGAAATTTGTAGAACCATTCAAACTTTTTCTAGAATGTCAGAGAGTGAATCTAACAGGCTTGCCCAGACCTCATAAGAGTAGCATTTGCTGGATAGCTGAACTATGATCTTCAATGACATTTTTCCCCTTTTTCTAAATATAATATATTGTACTTTGCTGTGTCAATGACTTTGCATGCAATAAAATGTATTGAATTGTTTATATCTCAGAACTTGCTTGAAAAAGGTTTGAATACCAGTGGGACTTAAGTATCAAAATGCAGCAAATTGCAAAGCACTCTTCTAATGATGTGCCTATAAAATCAATGTCTCTGGACTTCAAGTTAAAATGCATGCTTAAATGATAGCTCTGGTCACCACACTGAACAAAACATACATTACATCCACAATGCCTTTTCTCATTTTTCATATGGGGTTGGGGTGTGACTGAAACAGTGACAATCATCCAGAGCCAAGGTTCACACTGCCAGGCGGCTAGCCCTGCCACAGCTATTCTTTCATATCACGCATTCAGACCCACACTCACACCCATGGTCAATTTAGAGTGTCCAATCTACCTACTGCATGTCTTTGGAATGTAGGAGGAAACCAGAGTACCTAGAGGATAGCCATGTAAACACATGGAGGACATGCAGACTCCACTTAGAAGGCACCCCAAATGAGAATCAAATCAGACTACCCCTTCCTGTGAAGCAACACCAAGAGAGTCTCCAATCTGATTCTCAGCTGGGGTGCCTTCTATTCATTTGTTTATTGAATTTGTTTACCAGAGTAGAGTGCTGATCAGTTCTGACCAATTTCAGTTTAAGCATGAATGAATGTATGATAGAGTTACAATGAATACTACAGTAAAACGATGCATTGACATGGTAATTTTAGAAAACAATATGGGTTACCAAAAATACCATATCATAACGATGCTGTGACTTTGTGAAAGTAAAAGAAAAACTAGTATGACCAATAATACTTCCAAAGAAGTACAATAATTACAATCTCATAATGATACAGTCACAAAATGTAAGTGCAAAAGAAATGTGTGGGTATAATAAACAATATATACAAAGATAGAACATATGCATTCTTCTAAATGAATGAAGGGGCAGAGATATTGTGAAAGCAAAAAAAAGTACAGGAATTGTATGGTGTGTAATCTAGATTATATGGCCTGCAGGGGTGCAAGTATGTCTAACCAAGTACAGAAAAAGAATGGAGAGAAGCATGTAGTTGGAAGTGAGATGTTTGAAGAACCGATCCTCCGAAACTAAATGATAATGGCTCCTGAGGTTGCAAGAGGTTATCTATCCTATCAGTTTGACAGTTAGAGGAAGTAGAGACTGTTGATGTAGAAGTCTGTATAACTGACAACCTAGGAATAGCTATACTCTTTGCTTAACTGGGACCCATTTGGATTTTTCCAAAGTAAGGCAGCAATATGGCCACCACAACAAAAACTGCTTCTCCCAGCAATTAATCAGAGTAGGTTACACATATAAAAAACATTTGTTAATCTTACAGTGCTGTGTAATTAAGCAAGTCACCATTTTGGTCAGCCATAGGGCTTTTTTTTACTTCAGTGTTTGCCTCCTTCCCCTGTAACTAAAGTACACTGACTCTTAGTTTGTCTCTCTGACCCTAATTTTTACAGGTATACCTTGTGCCTTTCTGGATTTCTAACACTCAGACATAGATTCCTGTTGAAAGTTTTACTTACTTGTCTGACATTTGAAAAAGTAACACTTGTAAAAATCCTCAGAATTGTATACTATTGGTCTGTCTTTCCTGCTAAACATAAGTAAAATTAAAGTGCTGAGTGCAAGTAACATTAAAGTGCTGAGGGCAGATTTTAGACCCTTACATTCAACTTACCTCTGGTGTGGTGTCTTGAGTCAATCAAGGCATCCCTCTAACCACTCCTACTGGTTTCTCTTTTCCCCCACCCTCCTCTTTTCTCAAACAGGTTAAACGGCTACAACTTAGTACAGGCATTGGTTCATCCCTGTTCTGCTTACCCTCACTTTGCTAGGGCTCGCTTCACACCACGCCCTGCCCTTAAATTCCTCCCACCCCTGCTGCTGCTACATTTATTGGTACTAGACCAAACCCCACTTTTTTAAACCAATCAGCAACAACTTATCATTCAACAGCACCACCCTCAACCTGATACTACCCATCTACAACAGATAATAATGCACCCCTATTCACTTCCCTCATGCTTACTTCCTTAACCCCTAAATACTATCATCTTACTAGACCTAGTTACATTAGTCCTAAAACTAGACACTATTGCAAAACCTTATTCAAAATCTTAAAACTCATACTCAGGATACACTACAACCTCACAAAGGATGGTGACATCCACCCAAATCCTGGTCCATCCCCACTTGTTGACCCTAATCCCCCTACTATATCCCCTACAACCATACCTCCAACAAATAGACCTCCTAACTCACTGCTGTCTGCTATCTAAGCATTAGAAGCACAAATGACAAAACTCAGCACCTGCATGCCCTCTTAGCTGTTCATTCCCCAGATATATTATGCCTAACAGAAACGTGGCTAAAGCCTGCCACCAAGGACTATGAGATTCTGCCACGAGAGTACAGTATGTTTCAACTAAACCGTAACACCAGAAAGGGTGGTGGGGTAGCCATACTTTACAAGTCTACCATATCTGTCAGGACAGACACCCAACAACCACCCCAGTTCAGTAATGCTGAAACTCTTATCTCAAAACTACAAATTAATAAATACAATAATGTAAACATTGCCTGTGTCTACATTCCTCCAGGGAGGAACACAGAAACATTAGAAGACTTCTTATATTGGGTATCCAATAACTACCCCCCAAGAAACAATTGGTCTTGGGAATTTCAACATTGACTGAAACACTTGCTCTTGTGAAACCCCCACAACCCACATAAACCTCTATGGATTTACTCAAATCACAACCTCCTCCACCAGGACAGGAAAACCCAATAACAAAGAAAGTACCCTAGACTGGATACTCATCAATACCCATCTTCAATCCTATATATCAGGTTCTTTGCCTGATGACCTAAGTGAGTACTGTCTCACCTATGTAATCAAGCTCAAAGTATACTGTTCCTACCAACCCACCTATAGAACATTAAGAAACAATAAGAATTTCATTCTCACCAAGTTTCAAAATGAACTTAAGGCATGCTACTGGTCAATACTAAAAAGTATCCCCCTAGATGAAGCAGTAGCATACTTAAACACCAAATTCCTTGCCATTCTTAACTTCCATGCTCCCAGCTGCTCTATTAAAACCAAAGTTAATATTGCACCATGGCTTTCTAAGGATAGCAAAACCAAAATTTCACTCAAAAAAAAGCATGGGCTACCTACCGAAAAACAAAAGCCCCACTTGATCAACTAAGATTCAGACAGCTAAGGCATGACAAGAAAAAATCCATAACCTTAGACAAAAAGAACCACTACTACCATCTACTGCAAAAACACCAAAACAAACCTCAAAAGTTCTGGGCAGGAATAAACAAACTACTCCACCCAGGCCAAACTGCCACTCCACCCCCCTCAGCTTCCCAACAAAAATCCCCAGTAGACATTGCTAATAACTTCAACAGCTTCTTCACAGAGTCTATCCAGTCTCTAGCCAGCCAACTCTCTCCCAATGGCTCTAATTCTAATGTAGCCACACACAGTACCCAAACATACTTTACCTTCCAACCTGTTCCTACTCAACTTATTCATGCCCTACTTAAGAAACTGAGACCCACCACCCTGGCTGCTGACCTCCTCCCAGCAGACTGTCTGCAAAAGGCTGCTGACACCATAGCATATCCCATCTCAATCTTGATCAACAGAGGTATATCTGAAGCTACTGTACCCACTATATGGAAAATCTCCCATGTCATACCTCTCCGTAAAGGAGGCAGTTCCACTGAACTGTCAAACTTTAGACCCATAGCTATTCTGTCACCTCTAGCTAAAATTTTGGAGAAGTGTGTACACATACTTCTCATGTACTACCTCACACAGAACAAGCTGTTGTCCAACTTTCAGCATGGCTTTAAGTCACACCACAGTACTACTTCTGCCCTCCTCTCTTTTTCTAATGTCATTAACCACAACCACAATAATAACAAACTACCCTCAGCACTCTTTCCAGATCTATCCAAAACTTTTGACATGGTTGACCACAAAATGCTTATAAATACCTTGAAGGCATTTTCCTTAAACAACTATACACTCCAATGGTTTCAATCCTACCTGCAGGGCAGGCAACAGGCAGTCCTATTGCAGGACAAGCTATCATCTCGCCTACCCACCACATTAGGAGTCCCCCAGGGCTCGATACTAGGACCCCTTCTTTTCTCCATCTTTATCAATGACCTTCATTCAGTCATCCCAGATGTTACCTGCATTCAATATGTGGATGACTCCACCTTGATTTGTTCTGACACCTCACCAGCTACTTTATTCACATTAACCCAAATACCTTCAATACAGTGGAAACATGACTTTCCAATCAACATCTAATCCTAAACCCCAACAAAACTAAGCTGCTCCTCTTCTCCTGCACATGCAGGACCCCCCTGCCATCCTTCAACATATCTGCTAACAATGGCACTATCATCTCCCCAGAAGCACCAAACTAAACTACTGGGTGTCATAGTTGATAACAACCTGAAGTTTGATGTGCATATCAATCACACTATCAAAACCATTAATAAAAAACTTGGCTCTCTTTGCAGAATCAATAGGTTCATAGGTTCATAGGCTCATAGGTAGGCACTAGGCTATCTGCCCGAAGGCATTTATAAGCCTATCTGGAATGTATTGGCTTTTGCAACCCCCTTAGATTAGTTCCCTGTGCCTCTGTCCAGCAGATCCATTGAAGTGATCCCTGGGGTAAACTTTATGTTTCCCATCCACTCATCAAGGTTTCTCTTGAAGAGGGTTAGCAAGGAGCTCTGCCTAATGTAGATTGGAATCTTGTTCCAGAGCATGGGAAGTCTCTGGGACAGCAATCTATCCCTTCAACAGGCCCTATTTATTGCTGTGTTGAGGTTTAGATCCCTGGAGCATGTGGCTCGAGGGGATATGGTTTTCTTTAGGTGGAGCATGTCCATCAATTCTGGATTGGACATGGCCTTGCATGTCAGGCAGAGATCACCTCTGAGTAGGTGGTATGCAACCGAGTACAGCTGGAGTTTCTTCAGTTGAGCTGTATAGGGCATCTGCTTTAGGCCAGTGATTCTCTTGGTGAGGTACTTCTGTGGTCTTTCCAGTTGTTGCAGGTGTCTTGTAAGGTACATCCCAAATGCGGCATTGTACTCTATGATGGGTCTGATGAGTGATGCATAGAGGGGCCCAATGACCTCTTTTGATCTGGATGCAAAACCTTTTGTGATTAGGTGGACCACATAGAAGGATTTTCTAACCACTTTGGCAATGTGATTATCAAAGGAGAGGTTACTATCTACTTGGGTCCCCAGATCCCTTATTACGTCTTCCGTATTTAGGGGGCTACCACCTATGTGATAGTTTGTGGGTACTTTGTTTTTTCCAAAGGGGGTGACTATGCACCTTTTGGCATTTAGTTTGAGGCCATGGTTTTGACACCAGGTATCTGTCTCAGTGAGACCCTTTTGGAGGATGTCTGTGTCAGCCGGAGAATTAATTATAGCCCCTAGTTTGCAGTCATCTGCGAACTTGGTCAGCCATAGTCCTCCTTTGCTTGCCTGTACCTCTGAGAAGTATATGCCGAACAGGAGGGGTCCTAGGACTGATCCCTGGGGAATGCCACTTGTAACCGGTTTAGAGTCAGACCTAGCTCCCGCAACTCTTACCATGTGGGTTCTGTCCATGAGCCAGTTAGCAACCCATCTCGTAACGTAGGTGTTTATATTCAGACTGGTGAGCTTATCTATAATACCTGAGTGGGGAATGGTGTCAAAGGCCTTTGCAAGGTCTAGGTAGGCTGTGTGGACCACCTTTCCCTCATCTATAATCTTGGTAACTGTCTCAAAGAAGTTCACCAGGTTTAGGAGGCATGATCTGCCCTTAACAAAGCCGAACTGGGTAGGGTCCAGTGTTTGGAGGTTTCCAATGTCTCTGTTAATGAGATCCATGATGATGCACTCCATAGCTTTGCAGACCAAGCTAGTCAGGCTTATAGGGCAATAGTTCCTGGGGTTGGTTGTGGCTCCACATTTGTGGAGTGGAATAATCGTTGCTGTGCACCACTCTGTGGGCATGTAGCCTGTGGAGAGGCTGAGTTTAAACAGAGTGTTTAGGTGAGGGGTTAGTTCATTTTTGAGCTCGTGTAGGATGCAGCCTGGGACACTATATGGTCCCATTGATGCTGTGTTTTTGGCTTTGGAGAGGGCTGTTTTAACCTGAGTGTCTGTGATTTCAGGGGCACTACATTCTTCTGGTATAGTTATGGGCCCTTTTGGGGATGAGAGGGGGTGAAGTTTGCACTGAACCTGTCTGCCAGGATGTTGGCTATATCGGTCAGTTCAGTGTATTTTTTGCCATTCTGCACTAACTCTGAGCTGATCTGAGAACTGCCACTTAGTTTCTTGACATAGCTAAAGAATGCCTTGTAGTTATCTTTGGAGTCCATGGCAATTTTTCTTTCAAAGCTAGCCTTGAATGATTTAATGGGGGAACGTAGTTTCCTGCTGATACTGATCAGGGATGTCTTCCCTTCTTGGGATTTTACTCTTTTCTGTACTAGTTTCCTCCTTCTATTGTATAGCTTGTTTATGGCAGGGGTCCACCAGAATGGTTTCCTTTTCTTGAAGGAGTGAGTCTTGGTTTTGTTTGGGATAGCATGATCCATGCATTCTTGTAGGTGCCTGTAGAGTGCATTAGTAAAGGATTCTGCAGCTTGGACAGCATTATCCTTTAGCATGGGGGCTTTGAAACTTCCCTCCTCCATCTTAAGTAACGTGAAGTTTGCTTTTGAAAAGTTTTTCATGGTGTTTTTTTTGACCGGGGGTGCTTGCGGATTGTGGATATCCAGAGTGATTAGTTTATGGTCAGATCTAACCAGTGAGGGGTTGACCTCCGGTCTGGAAAACCAGTCACCATACCTCTCACCTGGAAACATCAAAAATCTGGACAAGGCCCATGAAAAATAGGTACAAATCTGTACACTGATTAACATATCATTTGCATACATAATTACATAACCCCACCCACTCCAATGGAATGGTGGATACCAACTTTCAAACACAAACTGAAGAACAGACAACCAAGATATGGCACCAGAGTCCCCCTGCAGCCATTCCAATGTCCCATTACCTGGCTATTTCGCCCCATTTACCATAAACACTAATTGTGTGTGTGTGTGTGTGTGTGTGTGTGTGTGTGAATGGTACTCCCTTTAGTAATTCAAAGCAATGTCATGTCACTGCAGAAGAAATACTTTGTACAATAAATTCATCATGACTACTAGAAGCAGCTAAGCATTTAGAAACAACTAGAAAACAACTTAAACTTTATAACCATGACTATCACGCAACTAAGTCTAGTCTGTCTTCTCATAATTCTTTACAACACCACAAGTTATCACTCTAGCAATATCCCTAAACTTAGTAGCACAACACTGCATTATGCACTCTTGGATACAGACACCTAATAATATCTGCCCACAGTTATTCAAGAACTACATAACGGACCAATTCAGGACTAAATACATATGCTCTTATTCCTACTCCAAAAAAACACAATACTTTCTCACACTCCTCACCAAACTCCAACATCTGTATAACCATTTTAACTCCAGGCTCACCATAAGTGGGGATATCCACCCCAACCCAGGCCCAAATCCATCCTGTCCAACTCAAACTGCTCCAACACAAATGTCAGAACATAACATCCCCACTTTCTTCATCCCTGGGCAAATCAACAACATTTCTACAACACCTAGACACTGTTGCTCCATTGCGCAAAATCAAGGTTAGAACCTCTACAAACCCCTGGCTCAGTAAAGAAACCAAACATATTCTCAAGTCCAGAGACACTGCCTGGCTTTACTATCAAAAAAACAAAGAAACACAAAGCCTAACTAAGTACCAAGAACTGCGCAACCATGCAAAAAATGCATTAGGCTGGACAAAAAAATCCTACTACACAACATTACAAACTAAATGCCAACACAACCTGCAAAAATTTTGGAAAAATGTAAACCAGCTACTAAAATCCATCCAAAAGGCTACCCTCAAACCATCCACCCCTGACACTAAAGTTCCCAACGAAACACAATTCAACTCCCACTTTGTGAACTCAGTTCTATCCTTAGTATCACAGGAACACAATTCAACTCCCACTTTGTGAACTCAATTCTATCCTTAGTATCACAGGACAGTTCCTTCCCCACTATCCCCCCCATCCCCCCCCAACACAAATAACACTAATACAAGCTTTACCCTTAAAACAGTTTCCACCACTTCAATCAAAAGCATGCTCTCCAAACTAAAAACCTCATCAACAGCAGCTGACCTACTCCCCAGCTATTTCTTGAAACTCACAGCAGATGCTATTGCTATCCCAGTCTCCACTCTCATAAACAGATCAATTGTTGAAAACTATGTGCCCAAACTCTGGAAAATATCCTATGTTACACCCATACATAAAGGCGGGACCTCCACTGAACTTAATAACTACAGATCCATTGCTTTACTCTCCCCCTGGCCAAAATCCTAGAAAAATGCATCCATACCCAGATGCTAAACTATCTCCTAGACAGCAACATCCTGTCACCTACTCAGTATGGTTTCAGACCTGCCCATAGTACCACTACAGCCCTTCTCTGCTTCACAGACACAGTAAACCGTCTCAAAAATGAAGGCCTACAAGTGTCAACTCTTTTTTTGGATATGTCCAAAGCATTTGACACAGTCTCACACCAAATCCTGCTAAACAAACTAAAGCAATATCATCTATCAAATTCCACTCTTACCTGGTTCCAAAGCTACTTAACTGACAGGTACCAAGCTGTGAAATGGAAAAATTCTCTCTCTCCTCAGCTGCCCATAACTATAGGAGTCCCACAGGGTTCTATCTTAGGACCACTACTATTCACAGTCTTCATACTTGACCTCCATAGCTCCACACAGCATGCATCTATAATTCAATATGCAGATGACAGTACCTTAATCTGTGTTGCACAAAACATTCCCACCCTCCTGCAAACAACTCAACTAGCATTCTCTGAAGTTGAAAACTACCTTACCAAAGCCCAACGTATCCTCAATCCAAAGAAAACTCAGTTTATGATTATAACCAGTTCTAACAAAAACACTAACAGTCAATTCACTATCTACTCCACTAATGCTACTCCAATTGCTCCAGTGGCACAGGCTAAGCTATTGGGAATAACCATAGACACCCACCTAAAATTTGATGGTTATCTCAACTTAACTATTAAAAAGTACATGCCAAACTGGGGTTGCTCTACCGTATCAAACCATTTCTTACCAACAGCACAAGATCAGCCATTGCTCGCTCCCAACTTCTATCCACCCTACTCTATGCATCTCCCATTCTGACTAATCTCAACAAAACTGAACTAAGCAAAATGGAAGCCTGCTATAACAGAACTGCCCTCTTTGCTGCAAATTGCTCATATAGAACTCATCACTGTACTGCTTTGAGACAGCTCCACTGGCTTGAACTGCCCAACCTCCTAACCTACAATCAGCTCTGCCTCTGTTATTCTATCTATTACCTCCCCAATAAGTGTCCTGCCCTCAAAAATCTAGTACATCACTCAGCCAAAAGGCCTCTTAGATCATCAAGCAAACTACTACTAGAAGTCACCAACAGCTACAATAGCTTTGGAGATGCGCTATATAGTAGTTCAGTGGCTAAAAAATGGAACTCTGTCCCTACAAGCATTCAAAACACATCATCCAAAGCCTCCTTTAAAGACCTCATCAGGCAACCTCTCAAGGAAAGTTGGCAGTGCCATGATTGCTCCCCAGGCTAGTGAAAGCGGATAACACATACATACAAAATCTAGAGCACTTGATAATAGTTTTCAATCTTACTCACAAACACTGGCTAATCTACAATGTATGTACTGTACCTTTGTACTATGTATGTATTCTACCTATGTTCCAAATTTCAGATGTACACCACAAATCTATTAATTACCTTTATTTTTAAAATTAATATTTTTTTGTTTGTTCTCTCCACTGTAACTGTTTATGTGCCGCATACCACTGTAAAAACATGTCTCCTGTAATTTGTGTGCATACTGATCATGTCTAAATAACTAAATGTGTCTGTAATTTTTCTTTGTGGAGCTTTTCTCCCTGGGTCTCTGCTGAAAAATGGCCTTTTTGGCTCAGTCAGACACCCCCGGTTAACAAATGTAAAATAAAATAAATAAATAAAAATTTGTTAAGCAATCTCAAGAGACTATGATACAAGTATTACTAAAACCACTCTATGAATGGACATCTGTTTTAGTCAATCACTATTATTTTCCAAACAATACATTCTGTGCAATAAAAACATAATGTTTTAGAATGCTAAGAGTATCTAAGCATTTTATACACCTACACAATGTCTTGCAGGTAGTATGTGTGTGTGCTTGTGAGTACCTCTCTTCAATAATCAAGTTGCAGTGAAATGTTCCAAAGAAACTACCAACAGTCTGGAGTTTTACTATATATCATTACTTAATGAGTATTTCTGTCTCTCTCCCCAAGGACTGCCATCGGACTTTAACATTTCTTCTTGATATTCAGTTTACAGATTATTCTTTATAGTAATTACCGAATCTTAAAAAAACTTCACGCTACACAATATTTGCCTAGAGTATATGTTTTTCTTTTATGTTCAAAAAAGCAAACATGATTGTTTTCAAAGGGAAGATGAACAGATTCTGTATATGTATAATGTTCAGTAATAAAGTAGCTTATAGTTTATGGATTATAGTTTATCCATCTCATCTCATTTGTAAAACATTCATGACTTGCCTGATGATTCCTGTCTTTAAAATACCCTCATATACAGTTCACAAGTGCAATGGAAGAATTGTCATTTCAGTGTTTGTTAAAATTTAGAGTAGCCATCATGAAGGAAAAGAAAAAGTGTAGCCATCTACAAATCAGAGATTAAGGCACTGACAAAATGTCTACTTGATAGCAGCTTTCCTCTTGAAGCCATATATCAGGAAATACTATATTTTCAATCAAATCTCTCAGGGAGGCAGATACTAGTTTCTTTCCATCTCAGAGCAAACTATCAACTGAAAGATAAAGAGTGACATTTTATGTGCCTTGTCCAGGAGTCCATCAATTTATTAAAAAGCAGTGTCTGTGCCTGACCTGAACATGACGTCTGTAGCATCTCCCTTGTCACATATTGATCATTTAAGGCTTTTTTGTTTAGTGTTCATCATTTCACATCTACCTGCCTTAGGTGGGGACTAAAAAAAAAGACAACCAATGAAAAAGTTTTCCGCTGGCTGAAATAAAACCTCATCCAGTTCAATTCTGTACTTTTAAGGCACTATCATATGCAGAGCTAAACCCAGAATCCCTGGTATTTAGCTATTTGCTTCCATTTACCTTTGCTCTCTTTGCTACAGACCCTGTTGACAAAATATTAGCTTCAATAAAACATTTTAGTCTAAAATGGAGAATTACAGGGTTCTAGTTGAAATGGTAATATGCACTAAATTACAGAGATGGAGATTTTCTTACAATGTCACCAAATGCAATTCATACTTAAGCATATCAACAATGCAACAGAAATACATGTATTACATACTCAAACATACACACAGACTCACATATATGCATATGTGCGTACACACACACACACACACACACACACACACACACACACACACACACACACACACACACACACCCCTACCTGAGTCCCCATGTTGAAGGATTTCCCTGCTGATAGATGAACTAAATGGGTTACTTACGTCCCAAATGCATGCTGCTGAGCAAAACAAGTGCTGCAAATGGCTGTTGGTTCCAAATGCCAAACAAGCCGATTTCCTTGCTGTAATGATTTCCCGGCTGTAACGAGTGCTGTAAAGCTTTCACGGCTGTTATTAAGTCCCCAAATGCCAAACAAGCCGATTTCCTTGCAACTCCCACTCTAATATCACCCACCCCATCCAACCACTAACTTTCTTTCCACTCCACTAACTACCTTGATTATAGCAAGCTCAGATGCTCATAAGCCTAGTACTTATTATACAGCAGGAACTTCTTATTGTAACATTTGTTAATGTCTGTTATGTACTTCACAGATAAAGATTCTAGTTGTCTACTGATGTACTATGTTCTTCATCTGTAAATATGTTGTAAGTAATTGCTATGTAAATTGTTAATCGCTATGTAATCCAATGTAACTACTGTCTGTTTATTTTAACTGTGGAGCTTTTCTCCCCAGGCCTCCGCTGAAAATGGACCTACGTCCAGTCGGACACTCCCGGTCAACAAATATAAATAAATAAATAAAACTTTCCCGACTGTTACTATAATGAGTGCTGTAAAAGATGATTTCCCGCTCACTCGCATTTGCAGATTTGCAGCCGGAAGCTCAATTCCGACTGGCTGATAGCCCTGACAGAGCTGACATCATTGCGCACGTGATGACGTCAGCTCTGAAAGTGCCGAAATTTGAAAATGGGAAAAAAAATAAGCCAAAAATTGGAATTGAGGGGGTGCCACTCGGGAATCATGGCACCCCTTCATTTGGACCCTAAAACTCAGTAAAAACCGAGTAAATCGGTATGGTTGGGAGGTATGCCAGTCACCCATGTTGGTGATGACCAGGTCCAAAATGTTGTCACCTCTGGTGGGGGTGCTGACCAGTTGATCCAGGGCGTTTGAGTTTATAAATTCTAGGAAATGTTGGGCAAGGGAGTTTGTACTTGAGTAGTTCTCCCAGTTAATGTTTGGGTAATTGAAATCACCCAATATCAGGGTGTTTGGTAGTACCTTTATGTTTCCCAGTGTTTCCAGGAATGCGGAGTTGGAGTCCTGGGACATGGTGGGTGATCTGTAGCAAGCTATAATTTGAATAGCAGTTTTGTCCATTGTTAGTTGCACGTGGATGATCTCTGAAGCATCGTGCTGTGCCACTAACCTAGAGGTGTGGGTATCCTTGATGAATATTGATACTCCCCTGCCTTTTGTACTTCGGTCCAGGTTTTGTGGCCGAAAAGTATGGTATGAGTTGTAGCCTGGCAGTGCTGGGGTGCTCTCTGGAGCCTTAAACCAGGTTTCTGTTACTGCACATATATCGATTTTCTCCATACTGAGGAGTGCCTCGAGTGCATGCATTTTGAGGTTCAGACTTCTGGCATTGAGTAGCATTACCCTCAGTTTTTTGTTACTTGTGCTATTTACGGCGGTGGGTTTGTCTTTTGAGCCTTGCCTAAAAAAGGCCCTATGGGGGTGGCAAGAGCCTTGGCCAGTATTCGAAAGCCTAAGGATGACAGGTGCAAGCCATCTCTAGCGAAGCAGCGTGGCTTGTTGAGCATGTCATCCCAGGCTGACAGACACTGAATCCCCTTTGAATGACACCAGAAGCTTAGCCAGTTGTTGAAATTGATATTTTTTTCTCTATACCGTGGTATCATTCTTGGTGAGGGCAGGATGCTACTCAGGGTCAGGGTCATACTGGCCTGGGCTACTTGATCAGAGAGCTCCTCCATGTCTCTTTTCATGTAGTCCAGGGAGGTATGGCTCAGGTCATTCACACCAACATGGACAATGACAGAGTCATATTTGTACTTGTTCTGGAGTGACCTGAGTGCTTGTGTTATGTGTCGGATCCTGACACCCGACAGGCAGCTAACAGTAACCTTCTCCTTGTTCAGCTTAGTGAGTGGGACATCAGTGTGCCTGACTATA
Organism: Protopterus annectens; assembly: GCF_019279795.1. Taxonomy (NCBI): domain Eukaryota; kingdom Metazoa; phylum Chordata; order Ceratodontiformes; family Protopteridae; genus Protopterus; species Protopterus annectens. The sequence goes on from NC_056737.1 coordinate 1,950,408,707, forward strand.
GAGTCACCTATTACTAGTGTGTTGGCTATGTTATTTTGCCTTAAGGGCTATGATTGTGTGTCACACTGGTTTTGTGAAGTTTGTGTTTCATGGTTTGTGTTGGGGGGTGGAGGTTGCTTGGATGTCTGCTTTGGAGGTCTCTGTTGCTTCTGCAGTTTTTTATTTAGAGCCTCCGAGTATGTTTTTATGTATTTATGTGTGTTTTTTGCCGGTGCTGGTTTCATAGGTCTTTGTGAGACTGGTGGTGTGATGCAAGTAATTCCCTTCTCCTCTTGACTGCCTGGTCCAGTCTTGGATTGAGAGAGCTTAGCCTCCAATTTGGCTATTTAATTGCATCTCTCGCATGTATTAGTGTTTGGTGGAAGGAGGAGAGGGTTGTCTGTGTACATGAGGCAATTGTAACATTGCCTCAAAATGCCCAGATTCACCAATTGGACCAGAGAGTACACCTGAAACTGCCCTTTGGACATCCATGGATAGGTACAGTGAACTGTTTTACTGATTGGCTGGTAAGGTCGAATAGAGAGCCTTGTCCTTCTCTACAGCATGGGGGGGGGGGGTCTAGTGCTAAGGTTTATTAGTGCTTGCTATGAGTTTTGAGCAAGTGCCGGTATGAGAAGTGAATGGTTTGAGTGCTTACGTTGAAAGTTTGTCTAGTTCCACGGGAAAAATTGAAGAGTAGACTTTGTGGAGCTGGGAATAGTTATACCCTAGCTAACAGGCGCTGCCCGGCAAACTGGAATTTACTACAGTAAGAATCAAACCAGGAATGACTGCTTGCAAAGTGAACGCTCTGGCCACGGCATTATTGCAGTACTGCTAGGCTGTACTTTTCTTACCCCACTTGCTAGAACTCTAGTTGCCCATTTCCATCTACTATCAACTCTTCTCTATGCCTCACCTCTATTCTCCAACTTAAGCAAAACAGATCTTAATAAACTATCATCCTGCTATAACCACATTGCCAGATTTGCTACTGGCGCAGCCTACCGGACACACCACTGTCACAACCTAAATCCCCTAGGATGGCTTGAACTGCCTAGCCTACTGCAGTTCAACCAGCTAATAGTGGTATATAAAGTACTTTACCAATCAGAAAATACACCTGCACTAAAAAATATTATCAGCACCTACTCCAGCACCCAGCCACTGTGATCATCCACTAGATTCCTAGTTCAAACATACAAATTCAACTACTCAGCTGGGGACTCTCTGTTTGCTAACTCTGTTGGAAAAACATGGAACAGACTCCCAGCTGACTTGACCCTAGAACATTCACTAACTCAATTCAAAAACAAACTCAAGAAATACTTCAAAACTCATTGGTTATGTCTTTGCACTAACCCCGCCTAGTGACCTCTCTATTACTTAGGTGCCTTACCTTCAACTACTTCTAACTTTTTTCTACTACACCATTTCAGGAAGGGTCACTTGTATAACTGTGTCTTAAACCTGAATGTAATGTTATGTATATATAACTTTGAAAATAATGTTATGTTTTCTAAAGTGTTTTATAGTAAGTTAGTACTATATGTGCTAAATGCTGGTATTGCTTATGACTGTAAACTGCTTGAAACTAGCATTTCCTAAATGTTCAATGTGTATTATTATCTTGGAGCTTTTCTCCCCGGGCCTCCGCTGAAAATGGACATATATCCAGTCAGACTATCCCAGTCAACAAATGTAAGATAAATAAATAAAAATATTAATTTCTAGGGGAGTGAAAGATAAAGCAAGAAATTTGATTTGATATGGATTGCATGGTGATAAAACATTTAACAGCAGCAGATGCAAATAGAGAAAATCCATGTTCTTCATGAAGGAGCAGAATACCCTTCCTTTGGCTGTTCTGGCAGCATGGGAGAGAAAGGGGAAATTTTACATTCCAAAAAGAGGAGGAAGGTAATTTTTTATGACTGTCCTCCAAAAGGGGTTGGGAGGATGGCTTAATGGCTAAAATGTTTGCCTTACAAACACAAGGTGCAGGGTTTGAATCTCACAAGAGATAATTAGCTAGGCTTAAAATGGCTCACAAGGGTAGTTAGCTTAGTACTAAACTATGAACCTATGAGTGCTGAAGGACAAAGATGGGTCTAGCCATAATCTGAGGTACTTAAAAGATGGACCCTACTACAGAAGGGTACAATTGTAATATTGGTTTGTGAAGTAAACATGGTTCCTGACAAGTTTATAATAATTTTGTTCTCATTCCACTGGATGAGGAAATAAAAGTCTGAGTGCAGATCCTGTTGGGGGATGGAGACAGAGGGGTTAGATCAGTAGAGTACCATATTTTATGCGTGTAATGGGAGAGAGTACCATATTGTATGTGTGTAATGGGGGAGAGTACCGTATTGTGTGCTGGTAATGGGAGAGAGTACCATATTGTATGCGTGTAATGGGAGAGAGTACCGTATTGTGTGCTGGTAATGGGAGAGAGTACCGTATTGTGTGCTGGTAATGGGCGAGAGTACCGTATTGTGTGCTGGTAATGGGAGAGGGAGGTGAGCAAGGTCAAGAGGAAGTCTGTTAATGTAGCTTGAGAAGAGAAGAGAGGTAAGAATGGAACATTGTGATGCACATTTAAGTAGAGGGGTAGTATGGGATGTAGAGGTACAAAGCTGATAGTGAAGATGCAGTTGGTGAGATAATTGTGGAACTAGTGGGTGGTGTTGAGCAGACTCCTAACTTAGAGAGGTGGTGAGATTGGTGTTGTTGACTAGGTCATATGCTCTGGTAAGTTCTATAAAGGACAGCTCTAAAAAAATAAAATTGTGTCCGTATATATATATATATATATATATATATATATATATATATATATTGTCCATTCCCATAAGAATGTCATCTGAGAGAAATCAAAGCACAATGGATGTGTTCTGATCTGACTAAAACTGATGTTGCTTGTGAGGTTGTAGGTGGCATTGGCTGATGTAGTGTGAAAGTTGTTGGACAATTATTTTCTCAAAGATTTTGATTAGGGCTGGAAGGATGGAAATGGGTCAATAGTGGGATAAGCTGTTTGGGATGAGGTTTGACTTTGGTAGTTTTCTAGATGTCACGCATTTGTTGCAGTAGTGTCAAGATGTCTTTGGATAAAAATCTGTGTTTGCTTGTGTCTTTCGGCTTTTCCCAGTTAGGGGTCGCCACAGCGGAACTCCAGTCCGCTAATGCTTGGCAGTGGATTTTTACATGCCAAGTTGCCAGCCCTGACGCACAACCTTCAACGAAGGCATGCCCATTCACACATGTCTCCACGCAGAAGACGCTCTAGCTGAGAATCGAACGGGACAGCGTCTTACTGTGAGGTGACAACGCTACCACAGCACCACCACCACAGTGGATAAAATCTGTGTAAAGAAAGAAAATAGGGGTATAATCAAGTGAGGGTGGGATGTATGGAGTGAGGGGCTGAAGGAATGATTTAGGAAGTTGCTAAACTATTTAAGAAACTTTGCAGAAGTGAAAAGATCACAATGGATCCATGGTAGGAAGGATGGAAAAGATTTTTTTTTTCTTGAGGAGGGAGAGGTTTCACTATGGCAGGTTTCTAGATATTGGCATAAATTAGAAGTTATGCAGAGGTTATATAATGTTGAAGTTGTTTCATTATGAAATCACAGTGGTAATAAAGGAACCAGAAATGCATATTGTCTCTGCTTGATGAATGAAATGTGAATAGCTTATTTTTGCAAGGCCATGGATGAGTTAAGCACCCTCTCTTTAAAATCCTACTTATGAAGCAGCATAATGGGGCATACTCAGGAAAACTACAAGAAGAATCCCTGTGTACAGATACCCCCCTCCAATCGCATTAATTTATGTTTCAGAAAAGTACAACATAACTGTTTAACTTCGATAAGTGCACTTCAGTGTTTTACTGCTGGATCCATATAGCGAACTATTTACAGTTACTGAATCCAGTACATTGGGTGTCCGCAGTTTCAGCAGTAGCAGAATACAGCAGTGCTCTGACAAGGCAGTCATCCCCATTGAATGAGCTCTAGTGACAAGTGCATACAGGCCAAACATTATGAAATAACACAATGCGATCAGTAAAGCAAAGCAAAACAGTGACAGCAATAAAGTAAAACCAAATTGATGTATGTGGACTGATTCATACTTTTCAACCTCGTAACACAAAAAAATCTGGACAAAGCCTGACAGAATGGGGGGGGGGACCAAAAATAAGGACAAATTTTAAATATAGCACTTATAAACTTAGAAAGTTGCTAAAATAACAGGATCTGTCTTCGTATGTATTTTTCTGAAGGATATGAAGTCCGAAACAGAAATGTACTTCATTATTTAGTGACTTAAAAGCTCAGATCATCCCAGTGATTTCCAGAAAATCATAAATTTTATGAGGAACAGATGAAAAATATGAGGCAAAAATCTAGACAGTTGAGAGGTACGGTTCCACGTAATGTAATCATGAATGGTATGACCATACCTCTCAACCTCTTACAGCAAGAAATCTGGACAAAGCCATTAATAAAAGTGGGGCAAAGGTCCAAAAATAGGGACAATTTTTAAATATTGTTCTTACTAACTTAGAAAGTTGATAGAATAACAGGTTTGGCATTAGCATGGCTTTTCTGAAGGGTATGAAGTCTGCAACTCGTTTTCTAACATGCTTTAATGATTTGCCACTAATTTGCCGGAAAACACACAATTTTATGAAAAATAGACCAACAATATGAGTCAAAAATCTGGACATTCTGCATAAAACTGTACAATTGAGAGGTATATGATGGTATTACAGACTGCAAGGCTTTTAACAGATGTAACCACCAGTGAAACAGGTATTTTGTCCTTATTTGGCAGACTAGACCTTTTTTAAGATGATGTATATTTTAATATAAATAAATACACGCGAGCATTTTTGTATGCGAGCGCGTGTTTTCTTGTGTGAGCGCGTGCTGGGCATATTACAATTACATAACATAGTATCAGTAAGCACATTAAAGAAACATGTAACTAATAATAACACATTGCCATGTGAATTATGTATTGGCTGCTTGAGTACTTATCGAAAAGTAGTAAGCACTGTTAAACGGCACACAGTTGTGGACACCATGCGATCAGAACTGTCTGTAGCATCCTTTTGTTTTCCTGTCATGCCATTTGAACTGTCCCATTCCTTTGAGATTGTTAGCATTTTACATTGAGCCTAGGTTGCCCTCAGCATTACTCCTACTTGAGATCAGTTCAACATAAGAGGGAAACGAGATGTAATGTGGCTGCTAGAGCTGGTAAACACTGGATAGGACTCAGTGGACTGGAATTGAAAGGGTGGACAAGTGAGTTGTATTGCCATCTCATTACTGGGGCCGAGCTCGGGAAGTTGCAAGGGGTGGAGCTAGTTGCATCAGGTTTACAAATCTAATCCTGGATTAAACACTGTTTCCACAATCTGTGGATTTTGTTGCTAGGCCGGGCAAAGTACAAGCATCATTTAACTGTGCATTTAACCCTTCATATCCTTATGAAGTTAAAAGGTTGTTTTGCAACTATGTCCGAAGCTCCCCGGCGCTCTATAACCCTACTAAATGCTTCGACTGAGAGAAGCCTACACATGCAGCAACAACAGCCAGGGGTTGCATCTCTTTCCGCACGACCTGATAAGCGAGCTGTTTCATTACCTCAGCTGTCTGCAGGGGACAAACATGAAACGAGTGCACCCCAGAAAATAGGTGAGCGCGAAACCGGCATGGAGGAAGTGAAACCTGAGGAGCAGATCTGCAGGGGTATATTTGAAATTAAGAAGAGAAGCTGTGATGTTGTCCTGACTCGCAGCATATTGCAATGGAGCCCAATACTTCCTGAAACCCCTACAGGTGGGTGATCGATTAGCACTTCTGTATGGCAGTAAACAGCGTGACTTTCTTACGATATTTAAGATGACATCCCTGTTTGATTTTAAAAATTCAGACTGCAGTTTGACAAACGGAGCAGTGTGAGCGCGGGGCGCACAATAGTGCACCTGAAGTTCCAGGTCTCTGATAATGAATTTATTGTTGCTTGAGAAATGTGATGTAACAGGTGTCTTGCTGACTTTACAAAGCGTACCTTTACAGGCGTCTAGGTCCCAGAAGAAAGCCCCATTATAATCCCTAATGACTTAAATGAAGAAATGAAAAACAGAACTGAGGGACAGTTAATAAAATGGCATTTTTGGAATGCAATAAATGGAAATCTATGGAACTATGTAAATAATTTTAGTTGTGTTGAAAAGTCTGCATGCAGGCGAGGGTCTCACATATCCACCCCTTCACCAAAGTTTGAGCAAAACTTCCACAGCACAGCGCAAAAAAAAAAAAAAAAAAAAAAAGTTATCATGTTAGAAGTCATTTTTTTACGCTGTTGTGGTAGCAAAATAACCGTAAGATACACAGTCCCCCCCCCCCCCCGAATAAAGTGTTTTACTGTAATGACAAACTTTTGCAGAATGGCTGGGAAAATCGGTCTCTGTTTTTGCTATAGTATCAGTTCAGCGTATTGGCAACTAATTAACTCTTTGTGAAGCTACCTGCACTTGCAGTAGTACTCTGTTTAGAATGAGTGGGTCTTTTACCTCTGGACACGTTCGTTTTCTCTTGTGTTGTGCAAGTGATCTGCATTTTCAGTGGAACAGCTGGCGAGGCAGAGAATGGGTGAATGATCACCTCTTACACAGTCTTGAGAATTTAAGAAACTATCCTCTACTTCCTTACACAAGATTGGTAAATGCAAATTATCTTTGGATGTGTATTCATTGGCTAAAAGGGCTGAGTATATTTAAGAAATATATTTGAAAAAATATAGAAATTATTTTACTGCAACACAGCTATTGGTCTTATTCTGTAAAAGTTGGGTAATAGGAGCCCAAGGCGCCTGACCAAAATTCCAGTGCACTGTAGAAAGTCGCTTTACATTACATTATATTGAGGGATATGGTGTTAATGAATATTGCTTTTCTGACCAGGGTTTGTGTGTGTGTGTGTGTGTGTGTGTGTGTGTGTGTGTGTGTGTGTGTGTGTGTGTGTGTGTGTGTGTGTGTGTGTCTGTGTGTGTGTGGTGGGAGGGGTGGCAGGGCTGCTTGCATACTAAAGAAAATTACTTCTTGTGTAGGTGTATATCACTGCCTGATACACCATGTCAATGGGCGGTGATATAAATTATTGTAGAGGTCCAGAGACTGACAGCAAGAGGTTTACTGGAAGGAGTTGCAGCATTGTGAATTTTGGATGAAGAAATTTGGTAATTAGATTGTACAATGTGGATTTGTTTCAATACATATGTAAAGACTAGAGAATATGTGGAATGCTTACAAGTCACAAATAAATTACCAGGTAGTGGTACTCGGACATTTGATGTATTATGACTATACAAGACTTCATGTTAGTGCCCTCTTGAGTACTGTATGCCATTTTGGAGGCTGTTGTGTCAGGATGGCTGAAAAGATGATAAAGGTACCACAGACAACAGCAAATAGAATTATTTAGGGAATGACATGTTTAGACAGCAGAGGTTAATAGCCAATTATTTGTCTTGTGAAAAAAGAAATGTAGTAGCCTTAGAATATGATTTGAATTCACAGGCAAAGATATGGAGAGTGGAGTATTATTAAAAAAAATAGAAGGGAAGAAGAATGTGACATGATTATTTTAAAGGGAAAATTTAAATCAGAAATTGTAAATTCGTACTTTATAGAAATGGTAGCTGATAGAATTCTGAGCCACAGTAGTGGATTAATGCAAAGTTTGATAGTTTTTAATGGGTTGAGGCTAGTGGTAGAAGGATATTGTAAGAGAGGCAATGGGCTTCATTAAATAGTATCTATTTATAATGACTTTATGTTTGAATTAAAGCTACACTTGTTTCCCAAGTTGCCAAAAATAATGCATTTGGCTGGGTTTGACATGGCTTAGGGTACAATAAATAGTTCACTAGTTTACGAAAAACAATGGATTTGGTTGATCTGGTTGGATCTTGGTGGATAATATAACGAATAATTTCAGGAAAGAAGTGCAAACACTTGTATTTTTGAATTATACATGTGCAGCTGGGCTGCACTTAAAAATTGCAAACGTCACCATAAACCAGCAGAATGAATGTTTAACATTTTTATTCTTTTTACTACCATTGTGCCTAACAGCCATCTAGCCCTCCCCTACTTCCAGTCATGCCCATTTGTTCTCATCCTCTTCCTTAACAGAGTAAGAGACAATCTTTGGGGAACCTGTCATCTAGGCAGCCATCAGGGATTTTTTTCTGAGCGTAACTTTTCCCCCTGCAGCTGATGTGCTTATTTGCCAAAGCAAGAGCTGTGGTGCATGTACTGACTGCTGCATGTGTGTGAAGGACTACTGAATTGACGTGGCCTAGCAAAAAGCCTAGTGTGTGTGTGTGTGTGTGTCTGTGTGTGTGTCTGTGTGTGTGTCTGTGTGTGTGTCTGTGTGTGTGTGTCTGTGCGTCTGTGTGTCTGTGTGTCTGTGTGTGTCTGTGTCTGTGTGTGTCTGTGTGTGTGTGTGTGTGATGTTTTATATATATATATATATATATATATATATATATATATATATATTATATGTATAAACATTCTTAGTCTCTCTGCTGCATGATGTGCACATTTTTCAAAAAGGGTGCTGGAATTATAACAGAGTGAACCACTTTCTAAGGATGGGTGAGCTGCTTACAGCTGCTCCCTCATATCCTCCCATGTAGGTTCCTTTAGTAGCTGGGGAACAAGTTGAAGTCTGTGTTACAAGGGTTGCAGTTAAGGCTTTTTAATTCCCAGTATCACAGAGCTGGGAGTTCTACTGGCATGTTCTGTCAGGCATACTGACTGCCTGGATAGGATAGACTGTCTAGAAAGTCGGTTACCTAATGATCCAAGGGATGAATGCTTTGGAGAAAACACTTGCTAAGGGTTAGAAAATCACATTGCTTAGTAGATGAAACAATAATTATTATTTGCTCCAGTGGGAAGACCTTCTTTTTTAATTTTAAAACTGTAGTGCATATTTTGAGTAGTTTGTTTGATACTTTGAGAAACTGAAAGAACCCAACAAGTAAAATAGCATAAGCTCAGAAACAGACAGGCAAGAGATGTAAACAGTGAAAAGAAATGAATGTCTGTCAGCAGAACCAAAAATCTATAACATAAAGTAGACTAAAAGACGCGGTGGATGTTGAGTGATACATTATTTTGTTTTGGTCAAGCAAAGTAAGGAATGCTTCCTTCCATGCGTATACCGTCATTGACATCCTATCAGAGTAGGCTACTACAGTGTACTTCAAAGCATTCGTTTTCTGAAGTCCTGAATGTTTTATGGTTGAGTTGCAAAAGGTTTAGGGCAGTAAAAGAAAAGCTGTCTGCCAAGATGTAATTTCTGCCTTGAACTATACAAGTGGTATGCCCCTCATGTATTAGTAGGGGATGAGGGATATGGCATTGTACAAAGCTCAGATCTTGCATCACCTTCTCTGACCCAATAGTGCTGCAACTGCTCAGTACAGGTAATGTGACTCCATAACATTCTGTGTCATTGAACAGCATTATCTCTGGATGGTGGTTCCTAGCATTGTCTGAAGCAGACCAGGGAATTCTCAAAAGTAGCCAAAAATATCAATACAGCACATGCTATGTGGCAGATACCAAAGGCATGCCACCCCATTAGGTTAAGTGGTGGAGGACGAGGCCTGACAAGATACAGGGATAAGGTACACAGAGAGGGTCTGGTGCTAGTGACCACGCATGCTGAGGGTCATAATGCAGTTGGTGTTATACTAGAATAATGTCTGAGTTTGTGGTACAGTATATCTACTGTTTTAGTATCTACATAGAAGTACTTGAGATTTAAATTCTGTTGACATTCTTCAACACTCTGGGAGTGAAAGAGCTTCAAAGTCTAAACTAGTTTTTGGGATATAATTGAAAATTACTGCTGCATGCTACGCCTTTAGTAGTAGTTAGACATGCATTGCAGTTGATGGTAAAGGAAATAAAGATGTCATTAAGCAGTAGGAAAATGGGTGGGAAGAGTGATGTTGGACCAATAAAAGAACACGAAGAATCATTAAGCAGTAGGAAAATGGGTGGGAAGAGAGATGTTGGACCAGTAAAAGAACACGAAGAATCAGTAAGCAGTAGGAAAATGGGTGGGAAGAGAGATGTTGGACCAATAAAAGAACACGAAGAATCATTAAGCAGTAGGAAAATGGGTGGGAAGAGTGATGTTGGACCAATAAAAGAACACGAAGAATCATTAAGCAGTAGGAAAATGGGTGGGAAGAGTGATGTTGGACCAATAAAAGAACAGGAAGAATAAGAAAAAGCAAAGCCAGGTACAACATCCATATGTGCATTAGTAGCAGTGTGTGAGGTACTGCATAGAACATAGAAAACATTAATATATGATAATACAGTCTATATAAAATTGTACCCTTTAAACCCAAAGTGCTGAATTACATTTACAGCTTGACAACCTACCTTGAGTAATGTAGGCACATATTTTACTGTTGGGGCTAAAATGACTTGATGAGGAGTGTTTACAATTGTGCACACCTGACTATAAAGGAATGCTCTTTCAGTTTGCACTTGTACCCAAGCTTTTGGCAGTGATTTCCCCCAATTCATTTGGAATTAGGACTAGCAATGGGGGACCATCTATGAAAGCTTGTATGATTCCTCATTAGCATACATTACACGAGAAAATGCATAAGCCTTCCACTGGAGTCGGCTATATTTTTCTAACCGTTGCAAGCCTGGGCAGTACTTTGCCTCGAGAGTAGCTTCTTTTGGATTTCAGACCTGTTTGGAAACTAACCCCATGTCTCTTGAAGTTGTACATTTTAGGCTATCTTTTGTGGCATTGTTGACTATTAGTCCACAGTTCTGGCTCTTATTCTGTAGTCTTATTAGCTGTATAATCCACAAATCCAGGAAGTGTCGTTTGAAGAAGTTATTTGCTCAGGATACGTTGTAGATTTTCTGTAGAATATTTACATTTGCAGATGTTGTCTATAAACTGTTAGTGATAATCTTCACCCTCCTCATTGCTACATGTTTTGTGTAAAATGTGAAGATATATATCAAAGTAGTAGTCAGTTAGCTGCTGACATACATTACTAAGCATGCATTCATACAGTTAAATGTAACCGTGAAGTTTTTTTTCCTTTGATATGTGTTGTTATTAAAATATGGAAAATACAGAAAATAGCTGATATTGATCATCACTCTTCAACTTTAAACTTGTTTTTTTGTGTGTGGTGGGAGGGGAGCCCATCTGCACCTACCAACCCCCTGAATTATAATACCAATTTCAAAATTGCCATACCTTGGAGCAAATTAATTTTCCAAGAAATGTGAATCTCAGACTTAGAGAAACAGTTGGAAGGTATTAAACACAATCTTCATTTGTTATCTTTCTTTATTTTCTTATTAGATTCAACAACTTTGCTATCAGTGAACACAGAATGAAATGCATTCTGACTCTAGGAATATGACATTTGAATGGTCAGCTGATGGTCTTCTTCACCTGGATTGTCTCTACCTCTGTGACAATCAGTGTCACTTTATTTTTCCACATTTTGGGCAAATAAGACAAGAATCTTTACTGGCGTTATTTCTAACATCAGTTCAGCATCTGAATGTAGTAGCCCTGTTGCTGTTTTTTTTCTAATTTTACATAGTCAGAATATAGCATATCTGAAGAAAGTCTGAACAGATGAGTAGCATGCAAGTATAAAAGAAATTTCTGTGGTAGAATAAACTATGCCATTAAGAAGGGATGTGTATCCCATTTAACAGTAAAACATTCAAGTAAAACAAAGTACAAGAACCAGAGTAATTAGTTTTATGGTTTATGCTCCAGGGATCTAAACCTTGTCATCACAATAAACTAAACATGCTGGAGGGATAGGTTCTTGACCCAGAGACTCCCCAGACTCTGGAATAGACTGCTCATACATGTCAAGCAGAGCGCCTCTTTGGCCCTCTTCAAAAAGAACCTTGATGATTGGACGGGAGAAAGGAAATTCACCCCGGGGATCACATCAGTCGCCCTGCTAGACAGGGGTCCAGGGAAGTAAATAGTGTGGGAAGAAATAGCCAGGGAATTGTTATGGCTAGGCTTGTATAGGCCCTAGGGCCGATAGCCTAGTACCAACCTATGAAACTATTTAGCAATCCACATTTTGGCTTTTACTTTTTAAAGTACTTGGACTGAATTTGTACTTTGAGTGTTAACTCAAGTACACTGATCTATTGACAAAAATTGTTTTCTTAAGTGTATGTTAAATTTAAAGAGTATTGTGACCATTTATATGAAGAACATATTATAATCTCTTATTCTCTTATCCATGTCAGTGTGTAAGACTTCAGGCTGTATTCAGAAGTGGGTTGAAGGCAATGCTAGGTCTTGTAAAGTAAACTGGATAGTCTTAAGGGGAAGACAGTTAAAAAATGAATGCTAAAAAGGACATTTCCTAGGAGCACGTACACAAACAGTTCCATGGGGGTTCCTCGTGCAGTTGAAGGTTTGCATACACAATTTGTATTGCTGGTGTGACTTGGGCACAGCTGTGATGACATGGATATAGTGAATGTAACAAAAGAGAAGTAAATGTAGATATTTTTTTCAGTAATTTTTGGCATCCACCATTATTTTCTGTGGAATAAATTTAATAAATTGGTGTGCAAATACTGATGCAAGCCCACACAGCATGAGTGTATGCTGATATTTATCTAAATAAACTCTATATAACTTTTATTTCAGTAAATGAAGGGCATTTTGCAGTAAATGAAGGGCATTGACATAGATGGAGGAGATTACTTTCACCGTGGTTGTATGGAAGGGTCCATTTCTGAAATGTAAGGTTTAAATATGGTAATTGTATACACCTTTGAATCTCCCTGAATTCACAAAGCACAATGGTATAAACATTGTGCAGTGGAAATATCATAATTTGGCTTTCTGTCTGGGCACAGTGAAAATTGATTACGTTGTTAGATAAAAAAAATTATCTGATATACATTCTACTAAGCATTTTTCCTAACAAATTGGTTTGGCTTTGTGAAATTTTGTTTTCTGGATATTTATCTTTATCACAGGAAATGGGGAAGGGAACACAAGAGACTGGAGGATTGTTTTTGTTGTAGAGAATCCTGGAGTGTACCTCTAGTGGTAGTGTGACAGAGGAGCATTTGCTGCATTTAGTAATGATTATGGAAACACAGGAGTTGGGAACAACAACATAGCCATGGAGAAACTAGTGAGTAGGTCTACTTGAGGAACATTAGTAAACAGTGACTGAGCATGTCTGTCTAATAACTGGCCTCCTCAGAATACATTTAGCTGTATGAAGTTAGTCTGAACAGCCCATTCTTGTACCTTTATTCCTTGGTCCTGTTCCTTATGTCAAGAAGCTATCTTTTGTTTGTCGATGTACAGCCATGTTATGTTTTTGGTGTGTGTGGTTCTCATTTCCTTAAGTAAATATTGTCCGTATCTCTAAAATGTTAATATGCAGGGTAAATTTGGAAAATGATCAGACACCCTGAACTTGTATGCCTGTTTTATTCCCTTCACCCTGGGATTATATGCCTTATTGGTGATTCCCATTTTGGGAGTAGATAAAAGAAAAGGATTGTCTTCACCATCAGATGTCCCTTTTGCATACCTTGAATATTGAAAATTTGCATCAGATATTTGAGACCATTGTATTGTCAAAGTCCACTGTAGTGCCCTTATGTAAAGTCTAGCATGGCATGCAATTATAATGACTAATACCATAAGACCTTGAGATTTAGATGTTCTAAAAGCGTTTAATAATCTAAAATCATGGAAACTTTAGAGTGCAGGGATTGTACCCTCTTCCCTGCCAAATGTGTTCTGCATGTGGTCATGCCCTGGCTGCAGCTGATGCATGCCAGCAGCTAGGAAGGAGTCAACTATAACTTTGCAAGGTTCATTGTAATACCAAGAGAGTAGAATATCATGATCTGACTCCCTTGTTTTAGTCAGAGGCTGAGCTGTAGGAGAAGCAGAAGGTAGTTGCCTTGCTTTGGAAAGAACTCATTTCCATGCAACCTCAGGTGGACTTCTAATGTGGACATGCATTTAATATATATGATGGGGGAATTGAGATGAGTCTGAATGGAGGAGTTGAGAACTGGTATTGACTGACTGCCATCCATAAGTGGAGACACCTCTAGGATTAATTTATGATCTTGATGTGAAGATAAGCATCTTGGACATTCAAAGATACACACTCCATCTCCTTCAAGTAAACAAGGAAGGACTGACTGCATTGTGGCTATGCAAAACAGGATGAAGTTATTTAGGACACTTAAATCTGAAATTGTTCCATATTTCTGAAATTGTTCCAAGTTTCTTGGTATTTATTGGCCCTAAAATGAACCTGGTATATAATCCTGACCCTTTGTGATTAAGAGGCAATCTTGGATAGCTTCTTTTTGTTAGAGTTTAAGGACCACCTTAGTCTTGACAAGGTGAACATCAAGCAATGGAAAAGACTGTGAAAGTGTTTTTTCAAGAATGGAATCTTAGCATTCTGAGGATGTGAGAACTTCAGTCTACACACCTGTGGTGATTTGATTCCTAAGCCAAAGGGTAGAGGTAGAAAAGGCCCCTGACTGCCTCCAGAGGGAGACAGTTGAGCAAGGCTCCAGGGCTACTGCTTGTGTGTGTGTGTGCCTCCAGAGGGAGACAATTGAGCAAGGCTCCAGGGATACTGCTTGTGTGTGTGTGTGTCTGTGGTGTATGTGTGTCTCAGCTCCCTAAAGGCTGTGAGAAACCCTTACCTTTTTTGACCTGTGATCTTTCTAAACGTTTACTCTGATTTATTGGGTTGCTTCCCACAATACTGTTGAATTTTCAGTTGTGTGCTTAACTATATCTGTCTCTTTTCTCTGCTTCCTGGCAAAAGAGCATTGAGGTAGCACCAACAGTTTTGCATTTTTTTTTCCTCCATATTCTCAGGATGTACTTAGATCATTCACCATACGTGCATGGATGTTTGAAAGGAGTTTTCATGAACCCCCCTTTGTGTTATCACCAAAGATGGGTAGTTTAAAGCCACTTGCATCGACATGCAACAATGCTGGATCATGTGTCTCTTACAGAACCTCTTGCAGCATTCTACAAAAGGTGCATTAGGAGGTTGGTCATGGGCAATGCAGAGAAGAACTGGCAAAGGAGTTCATATTTAACTGGCTGATCTGGCAACCGCTGCTGTATTTTGTCTTGACTGCTTTGAAATCCACTGTTTGCGTCAGGTAGTTTAACACCCATAAACTGCAGTAGACATACAACCCACTTCCCTTGTGTTAACACCCATAAACTGCAGTAGACATACAACCCACTTCCCTTGTGTTAACACCCATAAACTGCAGTAGACATACAACCCACTTCCCTTGTGTTAACACCCATAAACTGCAGTAGACATACAACCCACTTCCCTTGTGTTAACACCCATAAACTGCAGTAGACATACAACCCACTTCCCTTGTGTTAACACCCATAAACTGCAGTAGACATACAACCCACTTCCCTTGTGTCCATTGCTCTTTACTCCTTGTCTGGGGAGGGATCACGGGAATCACAGGTTGGAGCCTTCTTAGGGGCAGCTGCTGAAATGAGGATGTCTGTATTGGTTATCTCTGACCAAAAACTCTACTATCAAGGAGCTTAAGGATGTGGCCAGCTTTCTTAAGGGCTGGGTTATTATATCAGGGTTCTCCCAAGCTGATTTGGTGACATCCGTCTGGATGTCAACCAATGGAAGGACAACCCAGGAGCACTGATGGGTAGACCTTCAAGTCTTGTGCAGCCTCCTGTGTGGTGAGGACAGTGGGTCATTGGGCCATTCTACCATCTGATACTTTGACTGTGGATATTCATCAAATATGGGATCTTTGGGAGCATGCAAGGGAGTCTGGATCCTCTTTGTTGTCAGTGCCTCCTATGAGACGCTGTGATGGAAAATCAAGGGAGTTGCCTTCCTTGGTTTCATTGATGGGGGGAATCTGAGCAGATGTTGCTGCAGAAGTCCCAGGGCCTTTCTGACCTGCTGTATAATAGGTGAGAGGGCAAAAGATTCAGGGGAACGCTGCACTAATCTTAAAAAAGCTGGCGGCATCAAGGGTTTGTATGACATCAGTAGGAACTGTTAAAGCAGGGATTGCTAGTCCATTATTGACAGTTACATAGCTGGTTTAATGTCAAAGGACTCTGTCACCAGCATTGCCATTGTTGACATTGGCACCAAAATCCCAATCCCCTGCATCAGCACCAAGACTGTCATCCACACCACTAGTAGTAGCATTGGCAGTATTGATGTAGTTGTGGCTTACAGTGTTTGAAATGGCACACCTGCTGTCATGATGCCATGACTGACACCTCAAAAGTTGGCATTGATAGGACTGATGCTGAGAGAGACCAGATCTGGAAAACTGAGGGCTGACACTGAAAAATGGCACTGATGAAGGCATTCAAGTTGTACAAAACATGGGCAAAAAATATACCTTATATCCAGCTCTGAAGGAGCAGGTGACTAGGCATTAGAAGGCCTGTGCAAAACCCTCAAAGTCATCTGCCAACCTGTCATATTCTCTGTGTGGCAACTTCAGGTGTAGCAGGCATTGTGATCAAGATCAAGTGAAGCATCCCTATTACAGTTTCAGTTAGTCAATTTAACTTGCCGAAGTAAAGGTAGCAAGTGATTTCAACCAGAGTATCAGAAATATTGATACTCTTTTTGCACTGTCTTCCAAATATTTTTGGAATAATAGAAGCTGCTTGAGAGAAATTTACCATTTTTACATCGATGAAATATTGAAGCTTTGCTTTTTCTA
The DNA here is from genome assembly GCF_019279795.1 of Protopterus annectens. Taxonomy (NCBI): domain Eukaryota; kingdom Metazoa; phylum Chordata; order Ceratodontiformes; family Protopteridae; genus Protopterus; species Protopterus annectens. The sequence continues at coordinate 1,950,425,571 of NC_056737.1, forward strand.
GGGATGGCTGTTGAATGCTGTACTGCAGATACTGCAGATTGCTATTTTTGGTTAGAATGGAGGAGAAAGAAGTAAAAGCTTTCACCTACTTCTTAACAGCAAAACGAGATTGCTCCAGCTGTAACCTCAATGCCATTTTCTGAAATTTTTTTTGCGTGTGTGTGTGTGTGTGTGTGTGTCTACAGGCAGGAAGCACTTATGGTTATCCTGCTCTTCCTTGCAATATAACCAAATACAATATCTTTTTAAAGGAAAGAAGGTTCCTCCCAGAAGCATACCTGTGAAAGAATTGTTGTATAGTGATAAAAATGCAAAGAAGAAAAAGGGATGAAAGATCATAGAGAAAAGAAACTTGTTGAAGTATTGGGTTGGAGGGTAAAGAACAATGAAGCCCAACAAGTTTTCACTGTTTCTTTTTTTTTTTCTTTTAAGATAGCAGTTTTTTAAAACAGATTTAACGAGTAACAATATTTAACAAGTAAGGGGGGGGGGCTTATGTCCAAGGCAGACAGATTAAAGCATCAAAAAAATAAAAAACTTAATGGGAGTAACATCAGAAGGTAAAGGATAAACATATTTCATGAAAACGATTCATAATGGTTAAGGTGTTTGCCTTACAAACCAAGGTGCAGGGTTCGAGTCTCACAAGGGATAATTGGCTAGGCTTAAAATGACTCGCAAGGGCAGTTAGCTTAGTACTAATCTATGAACCTATGAACCTATTGGGCCAACAGAAAAGTAACACAAAAAGTAAAATGGCATCCTGGAGTCATTTTCCTGTTATGAACTTTAAGCAAGGCAACAGAGATCTGAACAGGCTAGGCACTGCAGTGCATTATGAAATAGGGAAGGGTGGATGATTTTACTAACCTGTGAAGTTAACTACTAAGTAGTTCTAATGTCTGTCTTTAATCCTATTGTTTATGGAGGATATATCTCCATTTACCAAATCCAATGGTTGTGATCAGAGACACGGTCATTATTGTTTGTTAATATTTTGTATACCTCATGTGATAGCTTTAGTTTAAAAATAAGTAAACAGTATTGTGGCAATAAAAGGTGTGTTACAACTTTTAAAGCTGTCTGACAGGCATAATTGCAGGTCTCTGGTGGATGATATCTGTGTGGCAGTGAATGGTTTCGTTTCTCTTGTAACAGACACAATATATAATAAACTTGTTACAACTACGTTTTTATTTATGCACATGACCATCGTAAGGCTATTTTTCTGTTATTTTTCAGAGCTTATTGGAATGTTCCATGAATTTATAGTTGGCTATGCTTATGTGTTAGTAACATTGTAACATCAGTGTGTTACTCCTGGCTTACTCACTAATCATAATTACCTTACTATTACACTTTTATCCCTTTTGTGGTTTCTTTCAACATCTGGAAAGACATGTCTGTTTGTTGGTGACAGGCAAAATGGTATTTCTGTTTTTCAAGTTATTAATGAGAGTTTTGATGTTAAAGATCTTATTTCTCTTACTGAAGAAAAAATACAAGCTTGATGTTGTAAAAGACTTCAAATTAACAAAACAAAGGAAACATTTTTCTCTTGTATACACTATGATTTTATTTGATGTATTGTACTGTATTCAGAGTCTGTAATTCTAACTAACCACTTGAATTTTTGATATTACCAGTCAGAGCATTGCATTACAGATTTTTTTTTGTAATAAGATTTTTATTACCGTTTCCAGTATACAATACAGATACGGATAAAAGAAGCAATACAGATAAAAGAAGAACAAACAAGAAGAGAAAAACTTTGCATTAGCTTACAATATTTGCATGTTGTCAAGTACAGTCAATAATAAACTTCAGGAAATAGTTGAACATAAGATCATAAAAGGAAGTATTTGAAATTGCACATACTGAAATATCTCATAAGAGAATATGTACCCATATATCTAAACCTATTATAATTAACTATATACATTCAGTTGTCACGAATAAAAGATGGTCAACATAGAGAAATTGGGTATTACTATTACCATTAGGGGTAGAGGGTGTGGTGATGCATGTTTATTATGTCCCTTAGTGGATTGGTTGGAGATTAACATCTTCATCAGATAAAGTTAAAACGGAAAGTATAGGGTATTTAGAAGGAGACTACTTGAGGAGGAGAGAGAGGAGAAAAGCAAAGAAAAAGGAGAAAAAGTTGTAGATAAGTGAGGATTTAGTTAAGAGCTTCTGTAAGGTTACTCCAGCATTTCTGGAAGTACTTTATTTTCTTTTTGCTTATTGTACTTAGTTTGCTCACCATAACATGTTTGGTATCCATAGTTTTAAACTCTTTCCAAGATGTTTTAGGTATATCCGGCCAGTTAAGTGTAATATAGGTTTTGAATAATGCACAAAGTGTTACAATAATATGTTTAGACTCAGAGTTGTAGGAACTGGGAAAGATGTTCAAAATTGGATGTATCCCATTTTCCCGAGTTGTGCTTTCAGAGAGCATCACAGTTTGTAGATGTTTTAGCAGGACCAAAATATATGTAAATTATCGACTATAGGTGAGATGTTTGGATTAATTTTACTCAGAAAAAAAGGCGTATGATAAGCATTGTTGTTTATCATAAACTGAGTATAGATACATTTTTTAAAGGGAGTTAGTTTTAGTGTTATGTAAATCGCCTCAAGCTTTTGGTCAAGAGTTATTTCCTTGTTTTGGCTCTCCCAATACTTTGAATATAGAATTTTGTTATGGTGTTTTATTTTTGTTATTAAACTGTAAGAGTTTGAAAGCATTTTAGTCCTTAACAAAATCTGAGTTATTAATTGTTGATAAAGTTGAAATTCTAATGGTGTCACTTTGATCTTATCTGTGAACAGAGTTACTAAGTATATTATTTGTTTGACAATTATGTAATATTTTTTGTTGACTGCCAAAGATGGTATAATAGATTCAAATGGGAGATCTTTGATTTTGAAAAAGTCACAAACTATACAATTCTTGATGAGAGGAAATTTATCTAGATTTAACATGTTGTTGTTTAATTTGAAGTTAGATCCTATCATTAAGGAATTTTTTAAGTCTAGAGATGTTATAAGCTTTTGAAACCCTCCAATATTTTTATTAATGTAGGGTGAATCTTAGTCTTTGAGAGTTTTAGTATTAAGGAAAATGGTTGCTTTAGGGTTGAGCTTGGATGCTATTAGGTGTGAATGGTAGATTTTTATCCATTGGGGATTCCAAACTTTATTAAAGGGATCGTAGTTAGTTATGTGTATAATACGACGGGCATTTATTATATAATAGTATGTTAGGAAGTCAGGGAGGCTCATGCCTCCTTTTTCTTTGGGAAGGGTTAGTCTAGAATAGCTGATCCTAGTTTTCTTGGGGTACCATATAAATTTCCCTAATGTAGTTTACATTTTTGAGAAAAAGCTGTTAGGAATGTTTTGGTTGAGGGCATAGAAATGAAAAAGAATTTTAGGGAAGATATTCATTTTTATAATAGCTGTCTTAGAAAGGAGGGGGAGATTCAGGTTTTTCCATCTTGAGAGATCTTCCATGACCTTAGACCACGTTTTATAAAGATTATTTTTAATTACTTCCTGTTGGGGATGGGTGAAAGTTATACTCAATATTTGAGTGAATAATTAACTTTGATCTTTGTTTCTGGTATGAAGAATTCTTTGTGTCCAAGTGGATTTAGTGAATAAATTATTGATTTATTTGGGTTGATGGCATAATTTGAGATTAGTGAAAACTTGTCAATGGTGCTTAAGCTCTTTTCTAGGTCAGTCGAGGGAAATTCAAAGGTAAATATTTAAATCCTCTGCAAAGGCAGTGTATTTCACTGGAACTTTGGAGATGTGAACAAGAGTGTTGAAATATTTTTTGACTTGGTTTCAACAGAAGAACTTCAAGATAGAGGTTAAATAAGTAAGGTGAGAGTGGGCACCCCTGCCTTGTACCATTTATTACTTGGATTGAGTTTGAATTCTTTTTATTTATATTTAGTGTGGTAGATGCCTTGGTATAAAGGGTTGTGACCATGTTGATATATTCATCAGGGAAGGCAAAACGCTTCATAATCTTGAAAAGAAAGTGTAAGTTTACCCTGTTGAAGGCTTTTTGAGCATCTACTGAGAGTGCATATTTGGGGGATTTGTCATTCATTGTCATGGTGGTTATGGCTATATTACAGATTTTTAAAAAGTCCTGTTTTATATTGCTGTGTATATGCATAAATTTGGAATGTAGCCAAACAACTTGTTCCCATGGATGTAATTTATTCTCCAAGTATTTACATTTGAATACGAGTTAGAAAATTGGATGTCAGAAGCTCTAAATTAACTTATCAGCTCTTCGTGGAGTTAACTTGGTAACCAGGAAAATAAAGTAGCCAGAATAGTCATCTGAAAAGTTTGTGTCTTTCGGCTTTTCCCGGTTAGGGGTCGCCACAGTGGTACTCCGGTCCGCTAATGATTGTCAGTAGATTTTTTACATGCCAAGTTTGCCAGCCCTAACGCACAACCTTCAATGAAGGTACACCCATTCATGCATGTCTCCACACAGAAGACGCTCTGGCTGAGAATCGAACGGCACAACATCTTGCTGTGAGGCGACAACGCTACTGCAGCACCACCACCGCAGTCATCTGAAAAGTAATTAAGAAAATTTGGAGAATTGCCTTTCCAAAAGAACTTGGAACACAGCTATGTACTGTATGCAGTCTAACCAATGTAAAGAATTTTTTTTTTCTGTATGCGAAATGGGTGTCAATTTTTTTTTAATTATGCAGCTCACCCTCTCCCACATTTTGAAACTATGCACCTCCCTCTCTCCTCCAAAAAAAAAACAAAAAAAAAAAACAGGCAAATATCAACTGATGTGATCACTTTCTAGTTTGGTCATAATCTGTATTTATTAATGTCACTGTTTGAGGTTGCAAGATCATATTTAATTATTTGGCTTGGTATGATACAGGTATATTTTCAACAGATGTTGGGTTTGTATTCTTAATCCACTCATACTGTTTTCTCTAACCTCTCTTTAGAGTTGTTGGCAAGATACAGAATCATCTGAAGGCCTATGTTCATTAGTAATGCTATTTCCTACCCTGTACTGTTCTATTTAATTGTTGTAATTGGCTTATGTATCATTACAAAGAAATTATGCTGGGGTAGGAATTTTACATTAAGCAATTGTAGGAATTTATAATGTGTTCACTATTTTGATGGACATAAACAAGGCTATTTAATATTGGGAAGTAATCATGGTTGTAAAATCAGGCCATATTCATTAACTCTGACTTAATTAAAGTTTAGTATCAGAGTGCCTTGGTGAGTTCTTACTTTTTAAACTGTATCCATGTTTTATTCGCGCATGCCTGTTTCAGTTTATATTTTTATATACCTGTGCAATTGGCAGAAAATAAAGTAAAAATATTTAGCTTGCGAGTTGTTACAGCAAATCACTGGAAGGTAGGCATGGTGATCGGTGATGCTATACTGAAAATATATACTGTTGCCATTTGCCAGTCAATGTGTTCAGTACAACACACATACTGTGATATGAACAAAATAAACAATTTTTGGTGCTGAACCTGCGACTGTAGTTGAGATGGACTGAAGAATTGGTAATCAGCTGTCATGAAAGTGAATGTGGAATGTTCACGTTCTTACCTTCATGAGATAGTTTGAAGTAATGTCTGCACTTTAAGTAATAGGATAAAGGACTGAAAACTGTCTAATGTATGAGAGGACATGACCCTAATGAAGGAAGGCCTAGAATTGTAACAGCTGTTATTTGTGGGCTGGATCCTCTACATATTTTTTCTGAGAACTCCATATCACGAAGCATACTCAGTCACTGCATATTTCTATCCAAATGGAAGCTTCTGTAGTTGACATATGCAGTTACTTATGTAGATTGTAAAAATGCCTTTTTCCTGCAATAGAAAGGTAACCTGTTATATTGCTTACTTGATTTAAACACAGTGCTTTGGTTAGGGTTGCATATAAGATTATATTACATTAGAAAGGTTAAAAAGGAACTGTTATGTAACATTTGTGTTATTTATTCAATAAAATTTATCAGCAATATTACCCATGGATGTTCCTCTCCAGATGCACGCAGACTTAATGCATGTACATAAATACTTATAAATACTTATAGACACTGTATTTGTTACTTCCTCAGAGTGCAGTATACCCAGAATGATCTAACACTTCTAACACTCCTGTATTATATACCTCATTCACCTTTTGATAGAGAACTCTTCCTTATTCAACAGACTGCATAACTTATTTGCCTATTGATATAGCACTCGTCTTAATACCACTGTACTATATACCTTTTTTTATGTATTTCTGTAGCACTCTTCTTAACGCTCCAGCATTATATACTTCTTGACTCCTCCTCCTCCTAGTCCCATGCCCTATATATATATATATATATATATATATATATATATCTTGTTTACCTAGTGATGTAGCATTCCTCCTAACACAGCTGCACTATATACCTTTTTTTACCTATTGCTAAAGCACTCTTCCTAACATCATTGTACTTGTACCTTATTTACCTAATCGATAAACCACTCCATCTAATGTCACAGTGCTGTGTACCTTGCTTCCCTATTGGTAATGGGCAGATGGGTTGGCATAATGCTTTAGGTCTTTACCTCCTAGATACAAGGTATAGGGTTTGATTCTGGTCTCTGGTTATTGGCTAAGCTTGTAATAGTCTGCAGACTGATGCCTTGTATTTACCTATGAATATTTGGGGAGGGATTGACATAATGGTTCACAGAAAGAAGGTGCAGGGTTTGACTCTTACTAAGTGCTATAATAGTCTGTGATAGCCTGTTATGAACCTATAATGCACCAATCAGTATATCATATTACTTGTGTTACTCATGATGAGTGTTTCTGTCATTTTTTTATCTGTCATTTTTTTATCTTCTTTTCTGGTGTGCCACATACATTTTATTACTGTAGTTCTCCTTTGTTGCTCTTCTTAATATTCCACCATCTTCCTATAGTGAATATACTGTCTCCTATCTTCCTAGCTGTGACTAATTTTCATATTGTTCTCCTGTTCTCTCCATGTTTCCACACAGCTTTCTTTTTTAAGCTGCTGTTTTCCAGTTATTTTCAACTCGTCCACCTAGTGCTTTTATCAGACTCGTTTGTTAAAGCTTTTTCTTTTCTTCATTAGCCTCTTCTGTGCATTTTCTAACTTGGCGATTGGTGGTAGAAGTCTTAAAATGCAGAATTTATTGCCTTTTTTTGAGATCCTCATATGGCCTTAGTTGCTTTTGAAAAAGCCTATGTTTTTTGCACCTATGACCAAAATTCTAAATTTGTAGTGTAAAAAGTCTGCCTTTTATAATCGGTCTATAAAAGTAGCTTGTGTTTATTTATTGCATCTGATTTGTCAAGTCCCTTAGAACAGCTGTGTTACTAGGCTTACTGTGAAATACACATTCATAGTTGTTCTAGGTACTCTATTTGTAAAGTTTTGAATCTTCTCTTCTATGCTTGATCATCTTTTGTTCTATCCTGAACAAAAAAAACTGAGTTGTAATCTGAAGGAAAGTTATTGTCAAAGAAGGATTGAGCACTTTTCTGTCATCAGATGTAGACTTCATCAAAATCCTTCTGACGAAGTCTATTTATTTTATTTATTTATTTTACATTTGTTGACCCGGAGATCCGCTGTGGCGACCCCTAACCGGGAAAAGGCGAAAGCACAACAACAACATTTGTTGACCGGGATAGTCTGACTGGATATATGTCCATTTTCAGTAGAGGCCCGGGGAGAAAAGCTCCAAGACATAAAAAACGAAAACAAATTACATAGTGATCACATCAAAACAATATAAACATCATTGATAGTCATTTATAGTTAAAAACATTTTGTCTACGTTCCAACATTAACAAAAACACCAAGTCCTTTGGCAATACATTTCCTGCTTATTATGACTTCTGTTTTTCTTTTGCAATTTTTACTTACTTGGTCTTGGAATTACAACATGCCTTTTGATTTTATTTGTTCAGTCCTGAGTTGCAACATTTTACTGGAACTGGAAGCCATGAACTTAGATCTGTTCTTTCAGATTTAACTTCCTTGTCTTTCAAGAAAAGCAAATTTATTTTATCAGAATATATATGGTATATGGGGAGGCAGACTTTTGGTACAGATAAAATGTTACCTAAATATGGTCTTGTGGAAAACAGTCCCATAGTACTTTTGATAAATAAGACTGGCCACTGATCTGCAATGCAGATAAAATAAGCCTTAAATACCCTAAGTGAGAGTGATGACCAGGTGATTTCCCATTTTGTGCTTATCAAACAATGATTCGGAGCAGCATGTGCTCGTTGACAACAGAAAGATGTGGCCTAACTTGATACCTTTCAAAAGAAGAGTCTGAAAATAAGATGTATGTAGATCTGGCCCTCCTTGGAATCTACTTCTGCAATAACTTTTTTACTTATTTATAAGGAACATTCTGAGTCACAATTTCAGTTGTACACATTAGGAGCACTGGCCTTTCAGCTAAAGTTTGGAAACATTTAGCTCTCTAGTAGCCAAGTTCATCTTGTTCTGCACACTCAGTTTACATTTTAGTGAAGTAACAGTTTATTCAAATTCTCCAGCAAAATTAAAGATGCATTACTCTAGCAAAACCGAGAGTCCCTTTTGCAGTGTGTCTAGCGTTTAATGATATTAATATTACTGCCATTGGAGGGGATCAGTCTGCTAAAGGTAAAAACTGATTTGGGCAATTCTCACGGCTTATAACATTATTCTGCAAGAAACTGATGGTTAAGGTAAAATAAATCCTTTAAAAAGGATATAAAACATCATTCTCTTGTAGCTTTATAACAGTCTAGAAAAGTTAGTTGCACAATGAAAAACATAGCAAATGTGAAAATCGCCCCCCCCCCCTTTTGTTTGGAACTTAATTTAGGCCAGCAGTTGCCATGGCAAAAACAGGAAATAATTTTCCCAATTGCAGTGGCACCAGAGTTCATAACTGATGATTAAGGTAAAATAAATCCTTTAAAAAGGATACAAAACTTCATTCTCTTGTAGCTTTATAACAGTCTAGAAAAGTTAGTCGCACAATGAAAAACATAGCAAATGCGAAAATCGCCCCCCTTTGTTTGGAACTTAATTTAGGCCAGCAGTTGCCATGGCAAAAACAGGAAATAATTTTCCCAATTGCAGTGGCACCAGAGTTCATTATAATACATTTGAGGGTTGCAGGTTCCACAGCCCATTGCACTGAGAAGTGTAGGAGGCTTTTTCTCACCATAATGCTATGTTTAAAAATAGTTTTCATTCAAAACTGTAGTTGAAATGTCATTCATACAACTGATCCATACCTAGAACAATGACTAACAATCTTGCTTTCATTAAATGCTACATACAGATTTAAACTTTTGCAGGGCCTTAGGTTGCCTATGACTATGCAGAAGTTTTCTGCCTTAAGTGTATCTAGATGATTGATGGTATGGACTGACACCTGTGATATGCTTAGAACTCTAAAATCTTAGTGTAAGGATATGCTGGCTGCCCTGGAATGCTGTAAGACAGTGATCAGACCATAGTATGAAAACTGGAGAATGAAGCATCTTGAATCTCTTCCTGAAGCATGGCTGGAACCGAACCACAGTGTTACCATAAGCAATATGGTTATTAGCTTAGTTGTGCTGCCTTGGTAAAAGTCAGAAGATCTGGTACTGGATTATAATATCATTACTGAGATGGGAAGAGTCTGAAAGGTGTGAATGTAATTGTTTTAGAGGGTCTTTAATTTTGTGCGCTTGTAGATCTTTTTTGTTCAAAAAGGGAAGTACTTTGGGATTGATGCCTAGTGTTTTGTTGTATCTGTAGTATGTTATCACCCATGGCAGTGACTAAGTTTTTGCTGACAGGTTATACTCTGCTATTCTCAGTATTCTGTTAGTGTGGATAATAGAGTAATAAGTTTTAAAATCTGGTAGGTTCAGACCTCCCTTTGCTCTTGGGGAGTGTTATTTTCTGGTACGAGATTCTGGTCTTTTTAGGATCCCATATCAATTTTGCTAGGGAGGTATGAATTTGTTTAAAGAATTTATTATGTATAATGTACGTGATGTCATAATTAGCCTGGGTAGTATGTTCATTTTAATTACTGAGGCTTTGGCCAGAAATGTAAGCTAAAGATTGTTCCACCTTGTACAGTCTTGTATAATGCTTTGTCATTTAAGAGTTATGTTATGTTGGTAGAATTCCTTATTGTTTTGAAAAAAGTGATTCCCAGGTATTTAATTTCATCCTTTATTTTTAAGGTGTCTATATCAATGAAATAAGCCTGTTTGGCCTCAAAGGGAAGATATCAGTTTTATTAAGGTTTAGTTTGTAATTAGACATGTAGGAAAATTGTTCAATTGCATTTATTGTTTTGGTCATTTCGGAGTTGGTGTAGTGAAATATATATTTAAATCATCTGTGAAAGTGGAAAGATATATTTGAGGTTATGTATTGAGGGGGGATTATGATAAGCATTTTGTTTAATTAATAAATCAGTGGTTCTAGGTATAAGTTAAATAGAAAAGGCGTAAGTGGGCATCCTTGCCTTATTCCATTTTTTATTGAAATTCTATTGAGATCTATAGGGATTACTATAGAGAACTTGAATAATCTATACAAAGTTGTTAGGGTCAACCTAGAATTCTTACTTCAAACATTACCTTATTTTGACATACCTATCAAATGCCTTGTGGGCATCTACTACCATTGCGTAAGTGTTAATGTTCTTCTGATTTGCAAACTATATCAATGCATCTAATGTTAGCGTGTTATCACTGGTCTGTCTATGTGGTGTGAACCTGGATTGTTCTGGAGAAATGATTTTCTCTATTAGGTTTTTTTAATCTGTTTGTGAGTATTGAAGTTAGGATCTTTGTATCTATATTTAAAAGGAAGGTGGGTATATAACTATCTGGGTTTTGGAGATATGCATGTTCTTTTAATATGAAAATAATTTTGGAGGCATTAAAGTGACTATCATTTATGTTATTTATTATATAGTTCAGTACATGATATAGTACTTTAGCAATAAGGGGAGTGAAAGATTTGTAAAACTCTGAAGTAAGTCCATCCGGTCCGGGGGCCTTGTGTGACTTCAAATGTTTAATTGTTGTGATTATCTCGTTAATAGAAAAGTGTTCAGTTAATTTTTTTTGTTGTTCTAAGTTTAGTTTAGGAAATTTTAATTTTTGAAGAAAGAGTCCTTTCTTCCCTGGAGGCTTGTAATGTCTGTTCTCCATATATTTGAGAATATATTTGCTCGAATACTTTGATAATTTCTTCATTTCTTATATAGTTTTTGATCCTGTAATTTATTTCTACCATATTTGAGGTGGTTTTATCTTGTGAAATAATTCTGGTCAATTATTTATTTATTTTTGACATCACCACTAGCTACATTGTCTGACTTGCAGGACAGCAACTGCAAACTTGGAAGCATTGTCCTTAGCCCTGCTGACATGCCTGAAGCAGTGCTGTAAATAATGATCTTTTGATACCTGTATGTCCACAACCATCTGCAAATTATATGGAGCTGTCTACCATATCCTTTGAGGGTTCACCAGCCATGCCAGTAAGCTAATTGTCCCCAGTACATATGCTGTCATCACACCAATTGCACAAAATTGTACCCTGTTATATAATCTACTCACATCATGTCTAGTGCAGTTGAAAACCATACAAACATCCTCAAGTAGAGGAGCCATATAAACATCCTCAAGTAGAGGCAAAGAGCTTTGAAGCCTGTATTCTAGCCAAGGAATACAGCAGTGCTGTCTCACTTTTGTATTGTAGTTTATTTTATGTTAGAGGAAGGTCTATGCCTGACTTGTAGATTTTTAAAGGATCCCTTACTGTTTGAAATCCTTTACTTTGAATACCCCTCCTGGTGATCTTAACAGATTATGGTTAGCCTCAATAAATATGAATATCAACTGTACCATGAGATGTAACTTTTTTCATATTTTGCAAACTCTTTATGGAATAAACTTCCTTGCTCAATTAAACTTGGCTCATCAAGCCATCTCAACAAAGAGAAACTGCTTGACTACATAGGGAATTGTAAAGTTTTAACATGTGGTCTCCTTGGTGGCCATTACACATTCTCTTAGGCTATGAGCCTGTGATTTAATACATAAGTGTAACATAACCATCTACTGCTGGTAGAATACAGAGCACAGCCAGTCAATTTTCCCTACTTTTGGTTATATATGTAACATTAGAACCCAGCTGCCTACTTTTAGTGGGACAGATAGCAGCTGCAGCCAATTTGTTTATTTTTGACGTAGATCATGTGATCATCCAGCCAACAGCTGTTGGCTGTACATATTGTGGGTATATAATGTTCTGTAACATAGTTTGTCAATTCTACATTCCTTTTGGTTATATAAATATCACTATATGCATTGTTACTTTTACCTCATTGTAGTTTTTGCTTGTGCATGTAGTTTGCAATTTACTGTACTTGAGGTATATGTATGTAGTACATATCTTATCCCTTAGTCCATCTCTTTGTCTTTTATAGGAATCATTCCACTAACTACATCACAAACCCACAAAAGGGCTGAATATTAAATTCAGTACTGCAGCATTTAGTGACTGATGTCATATTTGGATCACTACAGTGTCTTGTCTGATAAACAGTGTGGCTTTACATCAGATAGGAATCGACTCTTCAGTCAAAATACATAATTTTTGCAAGATTGTACATTGTTCTAAAAGCAACATTTTGCTGAAGACCATTCATTCAAACCCATTTGACTGAACTCTCAGCAACAGTTCAGCAGGAAGTCTGTTTTTTCTTTGTGACCTTTACACCCCCATGTAGTGGGAGATCTTCAGTACTGTCTCTCTTTATGATGTGGTCACCATTTCTTGGAGAATGGCATCTGGCCACTTCAGTTTGTCTCGACTAAACAGTCGTGCTGAAGATAGACTGCAGATTGATGATGAATCCCTTTTAGTAAACATTATCTTTCTGGTGTCATATACTTGGATCATTCAATGGCCTCCACTCTCCTAATTCATTTTTTGTGGTTCTGCATTCTCTCTGTGATAGAGAATCAGACAGTAATATTACATTTCAGTTATCACATCCAGAATAATACCAGACCATTGGTATGAATTCATTGCTTACACTGAAATTACTGCACATAACTTGAGTGGCGGCTGGTGACTTCAAATCAAAGGGGGGCTGCAGGAGACAACTGAATGGGTAGCACCATTTGGAAGGGGTGTGGCCAACCAGAAAGGGGCAAAGCTATGCTCAAAACCGCAAAAACTGAGACTTTAGTTAGATACACTGCCCTGGGAGTCCAGTCAAGATAAAATGAAGTGTAGAAGAAAACAATATTTCAATGCATTAGCTACATGACAGCTTACTTAATATCTAGATGGAAACTAAAAGTTTGTGAGGCATGAAAAAAATTACTTTTTAATTACATTACTGGAATGCCAGTCAAAATCAAATATAAAAAACGAGCAGCACTCGTATCAAACCACATCTTGCACTACAGTTATAAAGCTGAATATAAATTATAATTAAAAGTACAAAGTAAAATGCTGAAAGTAGCAATCTCTGTTATAACCCCACTTGTAAAAATGTTTCTTATCCAAAAAAGACCTGCTGCCTGACAACAACTATCTACTTGTTTCATGGGGAAAACATGATCAAAGTAAAAAAAATGAACAGCAAACAAGAAACAAGCTCAAGATACATTGCTTAAATGATTACTGCACAGGTTATGAACCACACATGACTGGCATTCTGTTTAGCTTATTGGTAAAGCCTACTAAGATGACTGCAAGTCAACAAATGTAATGACCTTCTGAAAATACTGTAATCCTGTCCTTTATTACGAACACTGCCATATGCATTTAAATACCTAAGGTTTATATGTCATCTAGTTATGTAAATATTCTCTGCATGGCAACAACAAAAAGGTTTTCAGTGTTGGCAATTCTTTAACAGTATGCTTATTAAAGCTTACTTGCAATCTTACAATCTCAGACAAGCTTACCTGATGGTCATTAAAACATTGCTACTTAAACACAGAACAACAGGGACTGTGACAATATGCATTTTCGGAATAATAATAAGCATAAATCAACAGTATAAAATTATGACAGTAAATCAGAACATTCTGCAAAATCAAGGACAGATGAAAAACCACTGTAGTACTTGTGTCTACCTTGGATGGGATTCTCTGCTCACTTACACTGCATAACTGCTCCTTGCCTTTCTTGGACACATCCAGAGTCACTACATGGGGGAGTGGGGTGCAACAACTATGTCACAATTTGAAGTTTCTCTGGCTGAAGGTGATGGCCCTGACACATTTGTCATACCCCTCAGCCTCAGAACAGGAAATGTAGACAAAACCATAAGTAGAAGTGGGACAAAGGACCAAAAATAAGGACAATTTTTAAATATTGCTCTTATAAACTTAGAAAGATAATAGAATAGTATGGTTTGCATTAGTATGGATTTTCTGAAGGGTATGAAGTCTGAAACTCAATGTCTGTCATTATTTAGTGACTTCATTCCCAAATGATTTGCCAGAAAAAAACACAAATTTTATGAGGAACAAACCAAAAATAAGAAGTAGCAATCTATTCATTATGCAAAAATCTGGACAGTTGAAAGGTATACTTCAGCCGAGGCTGTGTTTGAGTTTGCTGCCCTTCCCCTTCACGAAATCATGGTCGAATGGGGCCTTTCCCCCTGCAGCCATTCCAATGTCCCATTACTTGGCTATTTCACCCCATTTACCAAATAACTGTGATGTGCATACGGCTTTACTTCTACAATGATTTGGATTTCATTTAAAAAATTGATTTTACATTTTACAGCACAAACACTAATGGACATCTGCTAAACAAAGCAATGCAGTCTCACAATGAAAACAGGCTTAGCATTAAAACTTCTATACCCTTGAAACTCACATTCATTGAAACAGTATTGAAACCCCCATTCAAAGAAAATACATCTGGCCAGTGGCAGATAAAGATTAACTTTGGGCTGTTTTCAAATCATAGGCCCCTTGCACATGAAACATACATGTGTTCTTTGATGCACCTTCCTAATTGTATTAAATTATATTCCTTGTATAATACAGTACAGTTGTTAGATGGCATTTTAAATTTGTTTTCAACATTTTTCCAGTAAATAATGAAACAAAATGCATGCACCAGTAATGGCAAAACTGCCCAATTCAGAACATTTCCATCATAAAAGTCTACTCAAACTTCTACAGTCCACCAGTATCCGTAAATATGCACAATCTCTGCAGAAGTAAAAGTCATCTAAATAATTCTACATTAAAGAGATCTGTAACTAATGAAGAGGTTACTGCTAGCAAACAACTTTATATTTCATCGTTTCATATACAAATAAAATGCCTGTTGCCCTTGAGGAATAAATTGTCTATGTTATATTAAAAAATAATAAGCTAGTAATATTGCAATGTGGAATGGATGGCAAACTGATAACAGGTTGGTAGTTACTAGGTTTCTCCACCAAAGAGGACATTCTTAGGACTGCAGCATCCACCCTCTTTAAAAGTACAATGGAGTACACTATCAGCAATGCATCTACATACTGTGGGAGTAGAAACCCACAGTCTTCTGCATCAAAAGCAAGTATACTACCTGTTGTGTTATTAACAATGCAAGCAGACTCGGCACAAGCAGCACTAAACTTCTCTTCTCCTGAAGCTCTCAGCTCCCTGTAAAATCCACTTGACACTCAACTGTATCTCTCAACTTTGCAGCACAAGAAATCTGAAAAAAGCCAAACTTTATTGGGGGGGGGGCAAAAGCCCAAAAACCAGTGACACATTTTAAACATTGCTTGTATAATCTTGGAAAGTTGCTAGAATAAAATGCTCTGTTGCCACCATGCATTTCACTGCCACGTCTTGAACCCAGGACCCTATGCACTACAATCAGAGCAACATACCACTATGCCAAATCAGCTCTGTCTTGAAAGACAGGAATACTGAAACTTAAATGGCTATCATTTAGTGAATTCAGTTGTCACTATAGCTCTCCACTTCTTAGCACAAAACACCTGGACTAAGCAAATAATGGGTGAATACAGTCCCAAAAATTGCAACAAATTTCAAATATTGATCTTATAAACTTAGAAAATTGCTAGAATAAATGGTTTTGCGTTACCATGTACTTTCTAAAGAATATGAAGTCTAAAATTCAAATGCCTGTCATTTAGTGAATTAAAAATCCAGAAAACCACAGATTTTATGAGGAACAGAACAAATATATTGTTGTTGTTGTTGTGTCTTTCGGCTTTTCCCGGTTAGGGGTCGCCACAGCAGAACTCCAGTCTGCTAATGATTGGTAGTTGATTTTTACGTGCTGAGTTACCAGCCCTGACTCACAACCTTCAACGAAGGTACACCCATTCATGCATGTCTCCACGCAGAAGACGCTCTAGCTGAGAATCGAACCGGACAGTGTCTTACTGTGAGGTGACAATGCTACCGCAGCACCACCACCGCACAATATATGAGGCAAAAATATGAATAGTTTTCACAAGTGGAGGTGGTGGTTAGGGAATTCAGGCTCTTGCTACCTGCACCCAAGGTACAGGGTTTGAGTCAGAGTTACTCTCTAGCCACCAGATATATTTAACTGAGGCATTTTATACACACAGACACAAACAGACACACAACGTTGCAGTCCAATCCCCTTCCAGTCTATGCAGTTGTAACTGTAACCACATAGACTTCTAGGCATCTCTGTAGTATGATGCCTTCTTCCTAATCCAGACTGGTTAAACAGCAGTCTGGATTCCTGCACGCATGTGTGGAGTTCTGGGAATGCCAAGCATGCATGTTGAGGACTCGCTATTTCTTTTCTTGTGTTTTTATTTCATTTCTTTTTTTTTATTTTATTTTTTCTTTTCCTTTTACAGCTGGGGAGCTGCAGTCCTGCAGTCCAGTAGCAAGATCCACCCCTATATAGCTTGGATAATGAAAGATTGTCACACTGCAGTAAATCCTACTTGCTGCAAAATACCTTTAAAAAGACTGACTTGCCACTTCCTTTAACTAATTGTTCTAATAGAACTGGTGATGGAAAGAGTCAAAACAGTAGAACTAACTTTACTCTGCAAACCTTATGCTAATGCCTTATACTGTTAGTCTTTCACAGTCTATCTTGTACTTATTGTACTCCTCTACCTCAATTCCTGACCAGCCCCTCTTCTCCACACTGCTCTTTCTCATCCTGTAAGCCTTAACCTCCTTCTGCCATCACCTTATCTTGTTTTCACCAACTAATGTCTCTCTTCCCTCCCCCTTTTCAATTTTGATCAGTATGAGCTGCATGTATCACCTCAAGGTCCACTACAAATCAGTATTCCACCCACCACCCTACCATCACTGTGGAACAACAACTGATTGAGCTATCAACAAATCTTATACATATGGCAGTGTATGTTTTTTCATTTCCTCATTTACCTTGCTGTTATTGGCTATAGCAAAGACCGTAGAGCTAGTGGCGTGCACACTTGCCAGACACTAGATAGCAATAGTTCTCACCCCAAAACAGTGCTCCCAATCCATAGAAAACATTACACTTATCACCCTGTCCTAAATAACCTAAAGTTTAAAGACCTATACAGTCCTGAATAAGCTATTTTATGATACGGACAGGCTGAATAAGCTAGTTTTATGATACGGACAGGCTTACTAGTGCTAAAGCTCTTACCTGTCTGATTGCTATGAGGCTGATAGTTTTCTTTAGCTCTACTGCCTGCCTCATGGTTTCTACCTGCTCTGTTTGCCTTTACTACATTCGGACTCAATCCGCTCCCCTACCCAACCTCCAAGTCTCACCCACTCCCACTACAACTAGTTTTAAACTTAACCACAGCCACACCTTTCAACCAACAACCAATCCCATTTCACCACACCACATTACCAAGACAACTGAGACACTTCCCCATCATTCACATTAACCCATACTACATATCTTTCTATCTTTGCATCCCTCCACCACTAGCAAACACATATAATCCCCCTCATCATGACATCTATAAACCTTACTCTACTCCTACCAGTTCTCTTTTACTCCTGTTATGTACCCTCTCCTCATATGGCACTCCTCTTCAACACACCACTCCCCCCCAGCATACCTCATCATATCTTAAACCACATAATTATCAACAGTTTCTTATAGCTCCAACTCTCGTCCACACCACTAGCACAGACTATCACACACTCAAATTCCTTCATCGGCTATCTGCATCCCCAGTCTCCCCTAAATTCACTAAGATCCAGTGTAAGATCTCCAAACTCCTTCTTCTCATAACTAAGCAGTTAAATCTCTCAGGGGGCATCCATCCCAATCCTGGTCTCACTCCAACCCAAAGCTCACTAGCCAGCTCACCACAATTTAACCTTGTTCTACTCCACCAAAGGAACAAATCATCCCTTCTCCTCCTTAACATGAATGTTAGGAGCATAACTAACAAAACTCACAACCTACATGCCCTACTACCCCACTCTTCCCCTAATATAGTAATTCCGACTAAAAAAAGGCTAAAATCAGATATCAGTAGTAATGAAATCACCACCTCAGGCTACTATATTCTACACAAAGAGAGAATAAACAAAAAAGGTGGGGGAGTAGCCATCTTGTACAAAGATCACCTGAAACACGACCTCCTTGACCTCACCAACCCTGGCATTGCAAATGTTGAATTAATTACAGCTAAATTAACCATTAATGCCAACAAACATCTCAATATTATAGGTGGATACATCCAACCAGGCAACCGCATTACCAGACTTGAAAACCTACTACAATGATGTTCCAAATTTCTCCCTCAAAAGACCCTCCTCATGGGGGACTTCAATAGTGATTGGTGCCTTTGTTCCTCTCCAACTCTGATGGCACACATTAACCTTTATGGCTTTGCCCAAGTTATCACAACTCCTACTACAACTGATTAAAACCTCTAAACGTCTTGACTGGATACTGATTAATGGACAACAATGGGATTCTATTATTAAATGCTCAACTTCTCTGTCCTTTTCACTCAATTTATTGTCCCTGCTATGAATAAACAGCAACACAGTATTTAAAATATTTTAATTTGACTGCTTCTCTCCACTAGAACAGTACCTTACTGTACTGTGGTGGTTTCACTTTCACAAATCTTTATCCCACCCTCGCTGCAGTCTCCATTTCAATGCTGTCATCAAGGCCACTGAATACAGGTAGTTTTCTGGCCAGCTGACTCCCCAAACTGACATCACAATGACTGTCCTAAAAACCCATCCATGCTGTGATGTCACAGCTCCCTGGTCCTTCTCCTACACATACAGAAAGTAAAGGCTAGATCAAGGAAACAGTACATGAGTCAAATCTCCTGTTGTGAGCTATCAATCACAGCAGGTAAGAGCTCAAACTACCCTTAGCACTTTGACATCTAGGGAAGTTAGGTGTGAAGGGGGATGGAAGATGAGTCAAAGTAGTACAATTCAGGCTTCATAAAAAAATGCAGTTTAGCCATTCTAAAAAGAAGCAGCAGTAAAAACACTTTTTGAAAGTCTGTTCTATGGCATTTGCACTGTTTGTGTTTTAAATAGTCATTGAATGGCATGAAGTGTTACTTAAAACTAACTGACTGAAAGACAGCAGTTTATGTATGTAAAATCAATGCAGTTACAGGAGCTTTAGGAAGAAAGAAGCCTGTGTGATGTAACTTTTTACAGACAAGCACTGCATTTTGGGATATGTAGAGGCAGACTTAACAATCAGAATTACTTCAGGATGCCAGACCCCATGTGCTCAGACTCAGAAATTACTTACAAAAATATTTATAAAAACTGTATATAGTCCCAGAGTGGTGTTAAAATCTAGGAAACGCCAAACCATGATGAAATAAACATGTTTTTTGAGTCTGTGGGCGCAGTTCTCCTTTAATACTGATTAATACTCCTCACCTGTCATCCTACTCATGCTGTCTCCCCGAAAGCCTGAGTGACTACAGCCCAACTTTCCTCCTAAGAGACCAGACCCATTTAACATCTCAAACCTCCTTCCACACAATTAGAAACAAGAAAAAATTAAATCCCAATAATTTTGTCTCTGACCTAAAAAACTGTTATTAGGAACATCTCAGGCACCTTCCCTTGGATGAGGCAGTACTCTCCTTTAATGACACCTTCCTTAATATACTCAACTGCCATGCGCCAACCAGAAACATTAGAATCAAATCCAATTACGGCCCTGGTTAACAAAAGAAACCAGATCCCTACTCAAAACCAGAGATAAGGCCTGGACACAGTTCCATAAGAACATAACCAGCACTACTAAACAAACTTTCCTTGAACTTTGAAATAAAACAAAAAAACTGATTAAAATAGACAAATCCAACTACTATCACAATATCCAAACCAAACATCAGAATAATCCACAAAAGTTCTGGGCAACAGTGAACAATTTATTGCAACCAGGTAAAACAACTACTCCCACTTTTAAAACATCTAACAATACAATTCAATAATTACTTCACAGAATCCATTCAAACTCTAACAACCAGAGTAGCTCAAACCCTACCTCCACTATCTCAAAACCATAATAAATACCTACAAAACTCACTCAACTACTTTAAGTTAAATCCAGTCCCTCATTCATAAAGTCAAAAAACTACTGAAAAAACTTAAACCAACTACCTTAACTGCTGATAAACTCACTGCAGAATATTTACAAATTGAAGCAGAAGCTACGCCTTACCCAATAACCATACTCATAAACAGATCAATAACAGAAACATATGTCCCTACTATCTGAAAGATTTCTCACAGTCTGCCACTGCACAGAGGAGGTAACTCTTATGAACTATCACCATTCTGTCACCCTTATCAAAACTCCTTTCAAGAGTCGTACATACCCAACTCCTGGAATATCTCCTCACACAGTATCTCCTATCTCATACCCAGCATGGTTTCCATCCTTCACATAGTACCACAACACCCTTACTCTCCTTTACAAACAAGATTAACCAGCACAGAAACAATTCCTAATTTGTGTCAACAATATTCCTTGACTTGTCAAAGGTTTTTGACATGGTTAACCCCAGCAAACTCACTAATGTTCTTTCCACCCTTAACCTCTCAAACTCCACTATTACTTGGTTTCAAAGCTACTTAACAGTCTGTCAGTAAGCTGTCCATTGGCAGCAATCCCTCTCACATCTCCTCCCAGTCACCATACGGGTCCCATAAGGCTCCATGCTTGGACCCTTTCTATTCTCTCTGTTTACCAATCAGCTCCACTGTGCTGCACCCCATGCCACCATGATTCATTATGCTGATGACTCCACTTTGATCTGCTCAGCCTCCTCCCTCAATGATCTACAAACCATCACCCAATATTCCTTATCAGTAGAAACCTGGTTAACCAACTCACACAGCTTATGCTAAATCCCAATAAAACAAAACGTCTGCTCTTCTGCCCAGCTAGGAATACCTCATCCTCCATATCCTTCCACATTTTCTCTTCTCCAAAAATAAAACAATGATCACTCCAACCACCCAAACAAAACTACTAGGAGTTACAATTGACAATAACCTGAAATTTGATTTCCATATAGCCTAACCCATCAAAAAAATTCAAAAGAAACTTGGCCTCCTATATAGAAACAACCAATTCCTATCAAATACAGAATACACAATTGCCAGAACACATCTCATATCGACACTCTTTTATATGCATCCCCAATTTTAACCAACCTCCGAAAAACCGGCCTTGCCAAACTCGGATTGTTATAATAAAATCTCCAACTTTGCCACCAGTGCATCTTACAAAACACATCACTGTTTATCCCACAAACAGCTTGAATGGCTTGAACTCCCTCAACTGCTACACTTTCATCAACTAATCCAAGCACATAAAATACTCCACCACCACCCAGAAAAAAACTCGTCCCTCAAAGACGTCATGCAACCCTACTCCGCTTCAACATCCCTCTGCTCTAACAATAAACTACTACTGCAAGTCACTATAGCTAAAAACTCAGCTGGTGAATCCCTTTTCTCCAACTACACTTCCAGACTTTGGAATAACCTACCAAACTCACTAGTCACCCATTCCTCAACAGTCCAGTTTAAAAAACTCCTAAAAATCCACCTTGCAAATTCCTTGCTCTCTTCCTGCAGCTCCCTTGGATAGCTCAATCCTTTGTTCCATCTATTCATTAACCTCTCCACTAACCCTTCTAGCTTACTTTTAGGACCTCTGTAATAAGCATCATCCTGACTACATTAACTCTTAGTAAATATTCATTATAATCGCTCCATCTACCAAACTAGATGTCTCTGTATATTTATCTATTGTAGTTGTTTAATGTTGCTGTGTTACCTACTCTATCATTGTGATTTTGTACCTTATGTTTTGGAGCTTTTTTTCCTGAGCCTCCACTGAAAAACGACATATGTCCAGTTGGACTTTCCCAGTAAACAAATGTAAAATAAGTAAATAAAAAATAAATAACTAAACCTGTGCTCGGTTTTAACTATCTGTGATACTACTGAAAAAATGGTTGGTACCATTAATGTTTCCATCAGCTAACCCTTTGATATCTGGAGAACCTGCAGCTACAAAAGCTTCACTTGTTGAAATATAGAGCATATTTCCTTGAGCTTTGTGCTGTGGAATTTACAGGCACATTTAATCAGCTTTTTGCTAGTAATGGAAAAGTAAAAATTGTGCAATGTGTAACATTACCAGATGATTCTGGAGCCTATTTCAGCATCTCATTATTTTATGCTGTCATACCCCATACGCTTTTCTTCAGTATCACACAACCGTACAATATGTAGATCGCTTCTTCTCGTATGATCATACATCACAGGAGGCTTTCTCTTTGCTGTTATTACGCCTGTTACCTGTAAAGGCCGTGATATCTTTACTTATCCAAATCTCTTTGAAAGTATTCACCAAATACCCTGCTGCTTTTCTCCTTTTCACAATAATGCCTTCTTTTTTTCTGCTTGTGTTTCTCTATTTTTCTAAGTATTCTGCCATAGAAGATGAGAAATCCCACGTCATCAAATTCGGTTTAGTAACTTCAGCGATTCCATTCGTAAGTCAGATGCAATGCAATAGGCATTATTTTCTGTGGTAGTATACTAACGGCTCTACTATATTGATTTTAAGTTACAGCAGCTTATCTTACTTGTATCCTAGTCAATTAATTCCTTACTTAATGTTCAATACGTTTTGGTGAATGTGCATTCTGCTGTGTGTACAGTCCATTTTTACTGCTGCACTGTGTCATAGGTTTTGGTGAGTGTACATTCTGCTATGTTTGTGGTACATATTTTTACTGTTATATCATGTAGGTTTTGGCAAGTGTGCATTCTGCGATGTATGCAATATGTGTTTTTACCGCTACACTGTGTTGTAGAACTTTTGCTATAAACCCTTCTTGTAAATTATCAGTGGAAAGTGTACCATCCTATGTAAACAATAAAATGCATCAGAAATTAAAAGGGCTTTGCTGTCAATTTGTTTATACTAAGTCACATTTGAGCAGCCTGCTTGCTTACCACTTGTATTGGATGTGATAGTCGTTTTCTTATAGAAATGTATATAAGAATAGTGTCCTATGTTTTAGTATAATAAAATACTTTTTTTCTAGATTACCTAACTGGTTTTAAATTGCATGTATTTCAGCAAAAATAGAAATATCCAGTAGTCAGTAGTAAATCTTTGCTGAGGTTGTATAATAAAAATAATTGCAGCTGTCACTGAGTTTTTAGTATGCATTTGTAATTTGAAAATGAAACGTAACTATAGGGTTGCTTCCCTAATATCTGTTAGATCTTGCAGCTAATTGATAGTCTTGTTAAGAAAAGTTTTGGTGTCCCATTTCATTTGCAAGTAAGGAAATATTATACGCTTCGTCTATCCCTTTGTAAGAAGAGTATGGTACAAAACTGGACCTCCATTTTCATCATTAGACACTTAAAAAAGTGCAACTGTGGAAGAAATTACAATAAGAAAGAACCCTTGCTTCTTCCCTGTATTATCTATGTAAATCATTTCTAACCTATCATGCAAATAATGGAAAATAACATAATTTATTAAAATATTATTTTACACGTAACTATCCGAAGCAAAGTTTTTGACTCTTGGGATGTTCTCTAGGAAGACAGTGATACTCTGTTAGAATACAGATAAAGGAAAAATGGTGTGGTATCATGTTCAGTGAGCTGAACTTGGCAAACTGTGTCATCTGACGATTGATAAAAACATAGCATCTGCCAGAGTAACTATATAGTCTGACAGACTGGGAATAATAGGGCAGCCTCAGCTGGATAAAGAGTTCTTGATACAAAAAAAAAAGCTTTCATGAACTCTACTCGTGAAATCTCAAGTTAAAAATAAAGTCGATATTCCTTTTATTGTCCTCCTTAAGATGACAGAAATGTATCTTTGTAGATAACTCTGAGAGAGGATGATGATGTATTTTGATTTATTTTGGGCAATCCTATTACCAAGATGTAGTACAACTAATGAAATGGGAGATTGCATTCAAATTGTACCCTATAAATATGTATTATAAATGTAGCATTTAAGTAATTGAATATTTTCTGTCATTTTTATTTTGGGTAAAAAGGAACAAAATGAACCACACACAAAGGATTTTGTCATTAATTTACAACCTTTCATGTGTATTGCAAGGAGCTATCTTCTCTATGGCCAGAAAACCAAACCCCTCTCATCTGTTCATGTTACTCGTACAGGTAACAGTCTACAACTATAAACACCATTTTATTTTGGTACACAGCATTCTGTAGGAAATGCCAGCATTTTACAGTGCATAATGCATTTTTAGTACTTCTTGCCCTGCAGGGTGTTCATGTAATACTTGATATCCCATTTTTTTTCTGATGTATTTTTCTCAAACCGTGGACTATTTAGCAGAGGACTGCCTTCTGCCCATCTTAATATTAACTGATTTCTCAGGAATTTCTGAGACCTTAGAGCTTAGGCTGATCATCAGACATGATTTTCTGTTAAGATAGTCATGGACAGTATGTTGCACATCTTCCTGTTCTCCTATTCTTGTAAGTATGACTGGTTGTTCTCCTTTAGAGCTGGTGTCAGGATAGATCTATATTCTACATATCACTTAGGGATCTCTAGTTGTAAGGGCACTGATGCAAGGAAACATTACTACAATTACTATCTGTGTGAAATTTAACCTCCCAACTTCAAACAATTAATAATAATAAAACGTCTTATCTTCTGTGAATACATTCAACCAAAAATCTAACTTCCTAAAGCTATCCCTCTTTCTTTCATATAGATACCAATGTTGCTCCCATGTCTGAAATACATAGCGGGGGGGGGCTTAAACTGCTTTTCATTTAAGGTAGCTGTTCATAGATAATTATTAGGCTTCTGGCCCATTTTCACAGTTGCCACAGAGCATTGTCAGGTTAATTAGCTTGCTCAGTGCCACACAGTAGGCAAATGAAAGCTGACAGAATCAAACCCATGACTGCAAGAAACAGCTCATTAATAGCTCATAGCTCTAGTCCTGTGTAACAGTTAGAATTGCTCTTGATTTACTTACCACTTTCCAAAGTCAAGTTAGAAATATGCCATTAGTTGACTGGATTGGCATGTCACAGTCTTGTCCATAGTGTCTTAAGTCTCTTGTGCATTGCTGTCTTATATTCCATGTCAGGTCTTCAGAATATCTTCCCTTTAACCCACTCTGAATGATTTTCATAAGTATTCAAGTTTTCAGGAAATAACATTTCATCTTGGTTATTGTCGTTTTTGTTTCTCTGTCTTCTTATCTTGTGAAAACATCAGAAAATATTTTCAGTCTTTTCTTAAAAAAACTTTCTTTTTCTACAATAACTCCACCCCTTCCCTCACTGCTAATAAGAGTTTTCACAATTCATGCTTGGTGTCCAGACTTGTACTTCGTAAGGAGAGAGCATATCATTGTTTGTTTACTTGCTGTACTTAAATGCTTACTATAGTGTTAATTTTCTCGTAGTCCAGGTTAATCTGCTGGACCTCTGCAACTTCTTACTTATCCACAGTCCCCCCCCCCCCAAACCAACATTTTTATTTATTTGGAGGGATAAATCACTACCTCTTTTCTATCAGTGAGTTCATACTATGAGGCCTGGAATGGCAGTTTTTGGTGTAATCCATTTCCGATCCACCTCTGATGTCCTGTGTTCAGAACACACTTTTTTTTGTCTGCATGAGTGAGTCTTGCTGTAGCCATGTGTCAGTGTCCCTCATGTTGCTGTTTACTTGCAGCAGCATTCACAGTATCTAACAGAGAGCTCTCCGACAGTATTCCATTCCAATTCTTTGACCCCTCACCATAAAAATGTAGAAAAACTGTCCAGTAGGTGCTCAGTCCTCCCTTTCCAGGATTATCTTTTAGAAGTTGGGATTCTAACTGAACTTGGGTCATTGGTGTCAATGGCAGTTGTATTTCTGTACCATAAGGCCATCATTTGCACCATGTATGTTCTATCCTTTGCTCCTTCAGTTTCCTCATATCTACTTCTGTTGTGTGGGGCAAGCAGTTCATTTTTCTGCACCAAGCAGCTTAACCATATAAGTGTCTCATGCACTAAGTAACGTATTCTCGTATCCTTTTTTTCTCGACAGTATTGATAGGCTCAGTTATGTTGGTGCACTATGAGTAGTTGAAGTGAAGAGCTTTGTTCCAGGAAGTTAAACATTTTATTTCTGTCCGTGAAATGATGACTAATCTTCCACTTCTGCTCACAGACTAAATGCCCAAGCGTGCATTCAGGAAACCAATAAGAAGATATTTGTTGCAAGTTGCAGTTCCTGAACTGTCATGAAGAAATGGCTACTTAATGCGATCTCTTTAACTGCTGCTTTGCTAAAACCATCTGGCAATGGAGAGATACTAAAAGTATTTTTGGAATTTTTAATACTGGCATCAAGAAATAAAATAATTGCTGTCTAAACAAGATCAGAAGATTTGATGTCAGAAAGTGAATGAAAAAAAAAAGAGGTTGAACTTTAATAACACTTAACTTGTAGCAAATAAAATAAAAACTAACCAAATGGGCAGTCAGAAGACAGAAGTTCCTTGCTGAAGAAAAGCTAGTCAGTTTTACAAACACTGTAGATAAAACTTTCTTGTATACTTGTGTAGTAAAGTATGACACTGCAAGTCCTTAAATAATTTCATGGAGTCAGATGTAATATACACATAACGTTTTACTTGCATGCTGCCTTTGCGGTACAGTGGTACTCCCTACTTGGAAAGCATCCACATGTGTACACATGTGCTGCAATGCATACCCACCCTCTTTATTTGGAATACGTACAGTTGCAGCATGAGGAGTAGTCAGAATGTGGCACTGTATTATTCATTCATAAATTTACAGTTCGTACTAGAAACACCACAAGTTCATTACTTACCATGGTGTGTTTTGAATGCATTGTATCTGATGTGCATACTAATTAACTGGGTTTAAAAAGTATTGTCTCTGAACCAAAGTCCATGAACCTCAGGTATTGAAGTCCATGAACCTCAGGTATTGCCATTGTTAGGCACAGAGTATTTAATTTCACTTTCCCTTCATTCAAGCTATGTGCAACACATGTTCATTTCTTAATAATGCTTCATACTTTAATCATAATTTTTAATGCTCATTTTGGTGACATAGTATTAAACATAAATTACCGCTTCCCCCTTACTCTTGATATGTTTTCTTTGCCATTGCTTCTTGCTAGTCCCACTGGTCTTAAAACAAATCTTGTTAGTCTCACTGGCCAAAAAAAAAAAAAAAAGAGTAACCCAGATGGCTCTCTCAGGGGTGTAATTTGATGGGTATACTGTGCTACTACCATTGTGATTGCACCGTGGTGTTTGATTTCATTCTTTGAAGAACTTGTTTTTCAGCCTCTGATTTGTCATTCTTCTTGGAATTCAGAAGGTATTTGAGATCAGCAAACACATGAAAATTGTCTAGTATTAAGTTTCCAGGACCTTTTTGTATTGCTTTCCTTACACTGCCTGTAACTACCTTCATAAATATTTATGATAAATAGTCCTAATAAAGGGTTTTATATTTAAGGTAATTCAGTCACATAAATTAAGGCTTTTCAAAACTCTGTGCAGGAAGTACCACCCAGCAGTATCTGTGATTACCACCCCTTCTGTCTCCTTATGCACCTATTAGCCATCTTTTTCTAGGTCCTGTATAACCAGATAAAAACAGCACAAGCGCAGAACCAAAACACACCACGTTCTGAGGAAGTCCCTGAACTTGTGGGATGAATGTGCTTAACTGCATTGTTCACCATTTTAATATTAAATATCTGTCTTGAGCCAAGATATTTACTGTTCTCTGCATTCTTCTTTGTGGGTGGTTGGTTATTAGGTCCTGTATAAACTTCAGTTAAGAGATTTGGGATATTTCATTAGCCTTCTGTGGATTTGTGAGGGTGGCTAGATTATAATTCTCTAATTAATTTACCCTTCTGTAGCAAGTGCAGCATAGAAGTGGACATTAAAAAGTATTCATTCATTAGCTTTAACAGACATATTAAACATTACAGACATTATCCACACAAACTTCTTTATCCTTTATGTGATTTCAAAAGGATACTCATGCCTTCTAGAAGCTTTCCTTTCCCTTCTCATGAATTGGATTTGAACCGGAGGAGTGGCGGATGCCAATAATTATGTTTAGTCCCCCCTTCAAATAAAATGCAGAAAAGGGTACCTTATTTTCATTTTTCTTACTCTTGGCTGATAGTATTAGCATCAACTTCCTTTTTCTAATTTTATACATGGATTATGGTGTCAAATTAACAGTAACCATCACCTAGCGTTAATATTCACACAGCTGGGTTGCTAACTGCACTTAATTCATTATTATTGCCTGTGTTAGCCAACCTTGTTGTTTAATCTCTCCTCCTGTGTCATGAAATGTCTGTAAACATTTGTAGTACTCTGTTCTATAATATTGTAGGACTTTCTTCTTATGTTGTATGTGTATTTTTTCCTGCTCCACCACTCTTAGTTTGCTATACACACAGTTTTTTTGCCCTGCATACTCTTTTAGTAGGCTTGGCCCAGTGGACTCTTTTTTTGTACCCTGTACAAGCATCCTCTGATTGGAGCCTCATTTCTTGAACAATGATACCATCCATTGTCATCCTTATGCTGTGTTCAATTTATTATATTCTTATGTGGACATGGTTTATATCAAACATAGTACACTAAATTCTCAAACTTTACCAGACAACTAGGACAACTTATAAGCTTCCTGTTTCACTATCTCATCATATTACTGTAATTCAAACTATCATATAGCCAACATACCCTGAATGATCACTTGTTGGTGTTATTACCCATGATCCCTTTTTACATGTGTAACATTGTTTGCAGTTATAACGCTTGTGCTTGAAGACTAATGGGAATGCATACCCATTCCTGAAAATTTCTGATGAGATAATTTTCCAGTGTGTTCAACAGATAAATTCTGATATGTCACAAGACTTGTGTAATACACACAAATGTAAGGCATTAAGTTATTCAGGGAAAATTACATTTATAGTGGCATTTTCCCACAAAATGAGATTCATATTTGTAATTCATTTTGAGTATACAAAATTTAGTTTTTGCTGCAATGTAGAAAAATATTTTTACAGTTTTCAGTAGCCTTGATATCTTTTTCCATAGTATTAGCAAAGCTGCTATTATGTTGCTAGATTTTTAATGATGCCCTACAATCAGCTGTATGTTTGTCAGACAGTATGTCAGTATGCATCTATATGTGTAAGATACAAAAGACAGACACGTGAAAATGTTGCTTATGCTTTTTATTTGTATCTGTGAATAATGCTGAGTATCTATCATAGTATAGCAACTGGATGTCAGCTATTAGTTGAAGAATTTTTTTTCCCCCTTCATGTTGGGTCTCTGCCAGTGCTATGCTCTAATGTTTACCTCAATAATCAAATTGATATGAAACATTTGCAACTACTGATGTAAATGTCTGGATTGGCTGATTTAATAAAAATGAGATTCATAAATGAAGGGCAGGTATTTGGGTGCACAGTACTTTGAAGGCAGACTAAAGTGAAGAGTCTTTTTAAAATGTGCCTGTTTTAGGGTTCTTACAGGAGGATGGGCTGATGTCACCCATGTGCAGTGCGCTGGTCTTTTAAGCCTCTCTGTTCCTCAATACCACATCTTACTTGTTTGATTTAGAACCACTGGACAGGGGTTCACCAACCCATCCCAGATACTGTGAAGGAAAAGTCCTAGAGCAAGGCAGGGAGATGGAGAAGAGGGATGATCTAAGGGTTTTCTTATTGTCTGGCTTTTTGGCCAATATTTATCCATTCTGCATGCAATGCACACATAGAAAGGACTTGCATTGTGTTTTGTGAAGAATGTCTCATGCCTCCTCAAGAGCTACTCCATCCTTTAGACTAATGCCATAACTGTTCTTTTGTCTTCAATGGGAAATATAATGCCTCCTGCATCACAAGCTTACATCATGACCGCTAATTCAGAATAGAAGTGAGCAGCCCACACAGTCTCATTTCTCTCCTTTTACATGTCAACAGAAGCACAATATAGTGTCAACAGAAGCACAATATAGTGAGATGTTTGCCTCAGAAAAGAGAAACATTCGAGTGGACAAAGTAGGTAGACTATGGCTTCTGATACAAACACTTAGAACATGTGATGATTGCAGTAGACACAAAACAGTGTTCCTCTTATATTCATTGCTGATTAGTAGGCTAGTGACCCCAAGGGGCCTTTATAAGCCTAGCCTACATTTCACATGTAACTGACAGGTTTGCTTACCCTGGGGTAACCTATGTGGTATATGTAGGCTTGTGGATGAGTGGTCATCATTTACAGATACCCCTGTCTAAAAGAGAATGGGTGCTAGACCAGGGGTAAATTTGTGATTTCCGATTCTTGCTCTGCCTTGGCTCACTGTAGAATAATCAAACAGCGAAGGCAAAATGAGCAAGCGAATGAAAACAAACGATTAGAAAAGGATGTCGAACAGCCACAAGCAAAGTTCTTTTAACGTAAGACAGTTTATTGTAAAAACTCCACACGTTTCCATCACCCTTATAGAGTAACTTCCTCAGAAGAAACACAAACCAACTACAATGTTGCAGCTTATTTTTAAAAAGGCTGGCACCTGATGTCATGTGATTGCATCGGCCAATCAGTATAAATAAGGTTAAAAAAAAATTTTAAGGGAACAAACTCTAAATGAATCACAGAACTGAATAAATCACAAAAAATGCCAACAATACATTAAAGTATTAATTCATAATAAGCTTATTAAATATCGACACAGGCAATAATGTATGAATACATTATAATGAAATAAAATAATACATTATAATAAAATAAAATAATAAAATAATTATAATGTATGAAACATAATATAATTTAAAAACGGAAATAATTAGAAACCGCTAGCTAGTGCAAATATCTCATGCTTAAAAATTATATGGGTAAAGGTATGTCCTTTTTAAAAATAAGCTGCAACATTGTAGTTGGTTTGTGTTTCTTCTAAGGAAGTTACTCTATAAGGATGACGAAAACGTGTGGAGTTTTTACAATAAACTGTCTTGCGTTAAAAGAACTGTGCTTGTGGCTGTTTGGCATCCTTTTCACTGTAGAATAATATCCACATTAAAACTGTAGTCAAGATGGTCACCTGTTAATACTTCTGCATACAAGCTTCATCTATGCAGTATTAATTTTTTGAAGAAAGAATACGTGCCAAAAATGTAAACGCCATGTAAAAGAAATCTAATAAAACAGATTTTGTCAGTTTCCCTATCATAAAACGTTTGCTATCTTTACAACATAGCAACACTTTCCAGAAGAACTCTGCATATCTCTCAACTGCACAGATTTTCACAGAATGTCCAGATTTTTGTCTCATTATTTTTAACTATTCCTCATAAAATTTACAATTTTCTGAGAAATCACTGGGTTGAGCTGAGGATTGAAGTCACTAAATAATGATATACATTTGTGTTTCAGACTTCGTCTTTCAGAAAAATGTATGCTAAGAGAAATCCTGTTATTTTAGCAACTTCCTAAGTTTATAGAAGCAATATTTAAAATCTGTCCCTATTTTTTGCTTTTGTTCTCCCATTCTATCAGGTTTTCTCCAGATATTTTGTGCTAAGAGGTTCATAGGTTCATAGATTAGGTTCATAGATTAGTACTAGGCTAACTGCCCTTGCGTGCCATTTGTTTTGAGCCTAGCCAATTATCTCTTGTGAGACTCAAACCCTGCACCTTGTGTTTGTAAGACAAACACCTTAACCATTAGGCCACCCTCATAGAGGTTTCTGAAAGGTATGGAACTCTGCCTAAGAGACTGTTAAGAAGTATGCCTATTTGGTAGTGGCTATGTATTACAGAACTATTAAAATATGTGCATTTAACTTACAAAGGTAGATAAACCACATATCTCTTTAGATCTTTAGCAGCACAAATTAAGAGATTTAATATACATTGATTAAGAGAAAGATTAGTCATATGGAAACTGTAGTAACATAGCTCAGTGCAAGGGAGCCCGCAGGATTTTTTTGCAGGGGGGGGTGCAAACCCGGAGCACTGCCCCCAACCCCACCCCCTTCAAAGCACCACCCCCAACCCCACCCCCCTTCATCCCCTCCCTTCCAACACACACAGCCATTCCAGTATCTCATTACTTGGCTATTTCTCCCCAGTTGCCATAAACACTGTTCAAAACTCTCGGTATGCATACTGTTTTATGCTTTACTTCTACAATGATTACAGATATTTGGTTTTAATTTACAACTTTTATTTCAAATTTTAGGGCCTCTGGGCCAATAGCCTAGTAACCTCCTATTTTATAGCACAAACACTGATGGACATTTGCTAAACTTAAAGCAATAGTCTTACAATGAAAACAGACTTGGCATTAAAACTTCTCTACATTTGAAACTCGCATTCACTGAAACAGCATTGAAACCCACATTCAAAGAAAATGCATCTGGCCAGTGGCAGGTTAAGTTTACCTATGGACAGTTTTCAAATCATAGGCCCCTTGCACACATTTCAGAATAATGCTTTTTTGATTCATCTTCCTGATTGTATTAATTATAATATATAATTGAATTATATCCCTTGTTAATACAACACCACTTAGAGTGTGGTTTATCGTTTTGAACATTTTTTCCAGTAAGCAATGAAACAAAAATTACAAATTGCCCAATTCAGAACATTTCAACCATAAAAGGCCACTTAAACGTCTATCATTACAATCCACCAATATCAGTCAATATGCACAATCTCTGCAGAAGTAAAAGTCGTCTGAATAATTTTACATTATAGAGATCTGAAACTAATGGAGAGGTTGTTGCTAGTAAACAGCTTTATATTTCAGTGTTTAATCTACAAATTCAGTGCCTGCTGGCTGCCCTTAAACAATAAATTGCCTATGTTACATTTAAAAAAATGCTAAGCTTGTATATTGCAATAGGAATAAGTGTCAAGTGGAAACACAGGTTCATAGCTACTAGACATCTCATCCAAAGGAGGACATGCTCAGGACTGCAACACTCCACCCCCTTAAAATACAAATCTACATGCTGTGGGAGTAGAACCTATAGCCCTCTGCATCAAGATGCAAGAATGCTACCTGCTGTGCTACTAACACTGCTTTAAAATTCTATACCACAATAGTGATACCATTTGCTAAACAAAACAGTTGCACATGTTAAGCAGACTTAGCACGAGCAGCAGCAAACTTCTCTTCCCTTGAAGCTCACAATTCCTTGAAAATGCCCTTGAAAATAAATTCATATAACTCTTAACTAGGGCATTTCACTCGCTCACACACTTCAACCTCTTAGTGCAAGAAATCTGGACAAAGCCCAACATAAATAGAGACAGATTATAAATCTTGCTCTCGTGAATTTAGAACATTGCTAGAATAACAGGATTTATGTTAGTATGCATTTTTCTAAAGGATATGACATCTAAAACTCAAATGTCTGCCATTATTTAGCAACTTCAATCCTTTTAGGAGGAATATGGGGCAAAAATCTAGACATTCTTTAAAAACCTGGACAGCTGAGGGGTATGCTACCTCCTCCTTATACAGACACACATACACACTTGGCTGTTTTGTCTTCTGCTACTGATTAAGGTTAGAAGTACAACTTCAGGAGCTCCACCAGAGGTTTTCTGCAAAAAGGGTTACAGTGACATCACCTGTCAACATTTCTTACTAGTATCATACTCATTGGAGTCTTGTACCAGTGTAGTCCTGCTGCCTCTATTCCATCTAGTATAATTATTCTATTCCCCGGTGAACTTTCTCCATACATTTAGTTCTTTATGATCATATATGACAATGTTCTATACATGCTTCCTATGTTGTTGTGTCTTTTGGCTTTTTCCGGTTAGGGGTCGCCACAGTGGAACTCCGGTCCGCTAATGATTGGTAGTTGATTTTTATGTGCCGAGTTACCAGCCCTGACGCACAACCTTCAAGGTACGCCCATTCACGCATGTCTCCACACAGAAGACGCTCTAGCTGAGAATCGAACTGGACAGCGTCTTACTGTGAGGCGACAACGCTATAATGGTTCTCTATATCCCTCCTTTCATAAATATACCTGTATATTCCCTTATAGTCCTTTTCTTTCTTTGCTAACTCAATAATGTTTACTTAGGTTAATGCCTGCCTTACAAACTCATTATCTGTGACTTTAGGACTCCCTGTGTTATGAGGTGGTATGCTTAACTTGCTGAGTGTGCTTTATGGTTTCGATTACTGTTCATAAATGTTTTATCTTTTCAGCAATCTCCTAACAAACGAGCTATTTTCAATATAACTTTGGCTTAAAAAACAAAAAAAAACTCACAACTTTAAGAGAATTTCAAAGAAGCACCAAAGAGACCAAAGTATTCATGTTTCGTGAGGGTCTGCAGCTGGTGTCCACTGCTCTTGTGACTGGTGACATTAGAAAAAAAAAAATAATAATTTGTGGGGAATGTGTTTTAATTTATTTTATGAGCTACTAGCATCTTTCATAAAAGCTGCAGCATTCGGTAAATAAAAGGCATAAAATGAAAATGTAGCAAATAAAATGTCAAACTAGCAGATTATGATTACAGTAAGGCAACAGAAAGCGAAACAAGAAAATTCAGAATTTCAGATCAAGGCTAGACATTATAGTTCTTGTAGCAGGACTGACGTATACATTGGAAAGCGTATTTAAAAAGAATAACTCATTTGAGATAATCTTACTTTTGTGAAGTCCAGTAACCATAACATAGTGTAATGCAGTGTTATTAAATACACAACATAGAATAAACCTAAAGTAGTAGACTGCATAATAAAACATGCTGCATCTAAGGTTTTAATTGATAAATTAATTAGAATTTAGGGTAAACAATTCCTTATCACCAGTGCCAATGAGCATAACCTGAACACGTGTCTAAATCCACTGCTGATTTAGTTATATGCTTTTTTATCACTGCATTTGTTTCTGAAGCCTTGTTTTCAACAATGCAGTGATTCATTCCATATCAGTATTTTGATCTAGGGTCTGCAAACTTGCATAGTCTATCCCGATCAGCTGCTTGCACACTCCAAGCTATACCAGGCATTGATATCTACTAGTACTACTACTACTAGTGGATTAACTGAAAGCTGCTACAGCAAGGGGATTAAATGTTTTACTCTTTCCTTATAAAAAGTTATTTTGATGGATTAATATGGTTCAATTCTATTTACCATGGATATCAGTTAAAACATTTTTCTAACATTGAATGTGTGGCAGACTGTTTTGATGTAGAACTTTGAGGAACAAGAACTTTTTAAGACCCAACATGAGGAACATTCCTCCTGATGAGGTACACTTGAGAGGTATAGTTCAACATGAGGCAGTCATATGCATCATGTGCAGAGGTACTATTAGGTATTTACATTGTGCGACGAGGCTGAGTGGCGAAATAGCAAGTTTGCTGAGAAAATCAATGAAGCAAAACCAAATTAAAGAACTAAATAAAATAATATTCACTGCTAAAAAAGAACACTGGTGATATTGAACAGGAACCCATAAAACAAACTTTAAACTTAAGACAATGGATCATGCCAATACATAATAAACTTTTTTTTCACTTTTAGTAGAGTTTCTGTTACACATGTACCAAAGGACAAACTTGGAACTGTTCCTATAGTAATCTGTTCCTATTTGCAGAACTAAGCATTTAATCTGAAGTTAGAACTACAGGAACCAAGAGGTCAATACTTCAATCTGATTGGTAATCAAGAGGGAAAGTGAGTTTTTATCTGAAGCAGACACATTTTCTGTCAAATCTGTATGCTACCCCACCTGACTTTTTAAAACAATAATCTGAGATGCTTTTCTGATTTTCTTTGTATTCTTAAATAGTGGCTTAATTTGCAGGCATTATTAGCAGTTATTTCGCAAAGTGACTACTAAAGCAGTGTTTATAGTTTATACAAAAAATGTTTCCTTGTCACTAACATTATCAATCAATGATTTAGCACATTAATAATTCCCCACTCACTTTCCTGTGATGTCCTGTCTCATAAAATCATTCCTATTTCTTTCAGTATACCTCAGCTGTAGGTCTTGGAAGGTGCCAAAGCGGTATTATAGTTGAGACTTGTTAGCCTAACAAGTGAGCCTGTCTGTACCATTTCGGTGCCTTCAAGCCCTACAATTTCAGAAAAAAAATATTACCTTAGTGGTCAACACAGTGTCGATCGCTCAAACGCAAATTCCTGCAGTTCTCTGAGTGCTAACCTTGGCTCGGTTTAGCACTCCAGGAGTCCAGGTTGTCCAACAAATAATCTTTTTTTTTTTTCTCACAAGCATGATTCAGTGAAGAAATTCTCTATTGAAACTTTCACAGTAACGCATCTAACTACAAGGGAGATGCAGATGGAGGAGCAATTTGTGATCATCATACAGATCACCTGACCACAACCTCCAATCACATCTCCATTGCACATTTCACTGACACACAATGCAGTCACAGTTGAGCTATTCATCGTGGAAAAAAATGCACTGACTTGGGCATAATCTTTTCCATGATTGACAGCTCAAATGTTTCAGTGCAAGCTTCGCTTAGTAAGGTAGTTAAAATATAATACAGTGCAGGACAGATACTGGGATTGACGACTTTAAAAAGGGGGTGGCGGCGTCCATGCCTAAATCCACCACCAATGCAAAGGGCGTTCGTAAAGAGGAATGCCCCTTTAAAAAAAAAAAACTTTTTTTTAAATTAAAATAAAATCAGCCGGTTCTAGGGGGGTGCAGGTGCACCCCCTTGCACCTGCCTGTGGGGTGCCCTTGGCTCAGTGTGTTCAAGAAGCTGTCAGATCTTTTCAAAAACATAGTTAATACAGAAAACAAATTCAGAATAACAAATGAGCAGTTTCTTGTAGGATGCAGAAAATAATGGTCTAGTTTTTCAACACCTTTTAAATATTCAGTTGCCAAAGGGAGCTCCCCTCCCGTATCTGTGATATCTATGCTTGTAATTTCTTCACAAAGTTTAGGTTCAAGTACTAGGTTAGCTGCTCTTGCAGGCATTTAAGCCTGGCCAGTTTCCTTTCCTTGTACACCTTAACAATTACACCAAACCCAACCCCCTAGAGTTAGGGAATGGAGCATATGAATTGTTCATCTGTCTGCTACTGTTTCTGCATCAATAGTAAAATTATAATAGTGCAATAACTTTGCAACCTACAGTATATCAGGAAGAAATGAAGTTTTGGCTTCCAAAACATTGGAACAAGCCATTCACCAGCAACTCTTAAATTGCACTGATAGCTTACACTGAAACTGAAAGAATTTTCAGATATTCTCATCAGATATTTTGAAATGGCTTTTTCTCCCAATATAGCACTACTGGCAGTTTCTGATTTCATAAGCGAAACTCAAAGAAGGCCATGTGCTACTTTTTGATCTGTGTTTTTTTTTTCCTCATGCCTGGTGACCATGGCTTGAACTCATTTGTTCTTCCATAGTGGGTATTACCCAGAGCCACTGAAGTGAGTCTTAGAGGGGCAATGATTCAGTCAGTAATAAGAGTCAATTTTTGGACATTTCCAAGCCCTTTAGCACTATCAGATCAGCCATGTGTGGATTGTTATAAACTGACAGTCTGATTTAGGAATGCAAAATGCCAATTTAAAATGGTTTATTATTGATTTCACAAGCAGAGGTACGTAGTCATGTAGAGACTAGAACATGCCACTGACCTGTGGAGCATAAAAGGAATCTCTCTGGGATATATATTTGGAGTGCTGCTCTTCATTCTGTATATACACTTCCTGTTTAACGGTTGTGGTAGTCTTATTGGTATACAATATGCAAATGATACCACTATTATGGCTGCAGTAGGCAGTTACTGTTTGGAAAAAAAATGTTAAAGGCTGGTTTCCCAAAAAACTGCTTAGTGACTTGTATGTTGTCTTAAATGCTAGGAACATATTTGGAATTTTTAGCAGTATCCATTGCAATATCACCCATTCACCCTCACTTTTCATCAAAATGTAAAATGGTAGCTACAGGTTTAGGTGGATGAAGTCCTGACTATGACCCAGGCACAGGAGATGCCAGGTGAGTAGGATAGGTTTGAGTTGCTGATGCCAGCTTAACATCCTATGAGGTGGGAAGCAGCTCTGTCTGCCACATTAGAGATGCATACAAGTGGGTGAAGAGGCTGGGCAGGTTTTTGTTTCTTTAGCAGTAAGAGTGCTGCTGAGACTGAAGCAAGCATAACTCTCCCCAATGTGATGAAGAGTGCTGCTGAGACTGAAGCATAACTCTCCCCATTGTGATGAAGAGTGCTGCTGAGACTGAAGCATAACTTTCCCCAATGTGATGAAGAGTGCTGCTGAGACTGAAGCATAACTCTCCCCAATGTGATGGAGTGCTGCTGAGACCGAGGCATAACTCTCCCCAATGTGATGAAGAGTGCTGCTGAGACTGAAGCAAGCATAACTCTCCCCAATGTGATGAGGATCATGAGCTTCCATGCTCTTTTTTGGGAGATGGGTTAAATGGTATGGGGTAGATATCTAATGGCGCCAGCATCTGACCCCACTGCCTAACACCTGACATGCCTTCCAGTGGAATGAATAGACTGGGAAGACTTATCAAATGGGAGCAAGTGGGCTGTAGGGCTCATGGCCAGCCAGAGGGCTCTTGGCTCTTTCCTTGAAAGGAACAAATGAGTCAGTGGGGTACAGGAAAGGAAGCCACTGGGGAATTTTCATGGAGAATTAAAAAGAAGAAAAAAAACCCCAGAAAATGATAGCGGTACTTTCTGTGGTCATAAAATCAAATGCCTAGGTATGCGCCTAATGCCTGAATGAGGTGTTCCTTAGAGAAGCAGATTAGTGTTACTGCCAAAAACTGAAATCAGATTTTGAGTACACTCAAAATTTGACAAGTGTCAGGTACTACTTATGTCTAGTATAAAATCAAGGCTGACTTCCTTCTTTCTCCATTCTAGACCCTTCTTTGATAGCTTTATTGACACTGGATTATATTCAGATTTACTGTATAACCTGGAATAAAACTGCCATAAATCAGCTTCATTTTATACTTCTTGTAGCATTTAACATGCATCATTGTGACCTGCTGATGTGTGTTAAACAGCTATCCTTAATTCATAAACTAGATTATGCCTTAGTAATCTATAACATTTTATAGTCATGCATTCTGCCTTTAATCCCACCAACAGTTGGTTCTTACTACCTACAAACCCAATTTCAGATACAAATCTCCTTTCTAAAATGAACAGAAATGGTCATTCTTGCAGTAATGTATATTTTTGGAGATTGGTTGACATCTGGAAACCTCACCTGTCCTCAGCAGATCAAAGTTTGTTGCATCATCTTTAAAATGAACTTGAACTGGAGAATGCTGTTTGAAAAGCATTATGTGGCATTGCCCGCTCAGTAAATCTGGAGTGAAACCTCTGCTGAGCCACCTTATCGTCTCTGATAACTTTGCTGTGATAGACACCTTTGCTTACTTCAGATGTGCTTTATCTCCCTTATAAAATCATCTTATTTCCTGCTATTATTCCAGACGATATTTTACACAAGTTCATAACTTTGCTAAGCTTAGATACTTGTCCCATATATTTATCTTAATTGTCTGACATGTATGCTGTTGTAATTTGACAGGTTGTCTGCATTTTTTTCTCTTGTACACCAGTTGGTAAATTTACTTGGGTATGTAACCTTATGATTGCCTGCCTTACCTATTTTTCTGTTATGTAAAGCCAGCCTCACTATATTGCCAAATGTGAATTAGCCATACTGAATTTTTATGACCAATGTAGTAGTTCATTGTAATGTATGTAGACTTCAGATGCATTATTGCTGTTTGCTCTTTCCACTTCAGCAGCGTGCTTTTTCTGCTGTGATGTATATAAGCAAATGGACAATGTTCTTTATGTGTAACATTAGTCTTTCTTTTCTCATATCTGTATTGTATTATTCTAAATGTGAGGCTACTTAAAAAAGAACTGCATGGAGCTTCCTAGAAGGGGCAGCAAAGTAACTGTACTGATGAATATACTAAAAAAGGCATGCAAGAATAGCTTGTATTCTCTCTGAGAGGTCCAATACATGTTCTATTGTTATATTTAATCTGCTGTCTTCTGAAATTGTAATAAGGTCCTTTTAAACAAGAGCCAGCAGTTACACTGCATTTGTGTTATTTTTTCAGGAATGTTTATTTATGAGCCAGTATTCTTTTTGTATAGGGTTATTTATTTGCACATCTGTCTAGGTCTAAAAAGAAATCTGAGATTATGCTGCTGCTGATGGATTTATGTGTGTGTAGGTTTTGGTGATTTAAGAGCACATATTAGTCTAGTCACTTACATCTGCCAAATGAGTTCATAGTCTAACAGTGAGCTATGTCTCTCCTGCTGTTGTAGACACATTTATGTCTTAGGCCAATTAAGCTTGGCCAACTTTGGTTTATAGAGATTGACTACAAACATTTCTAAGTAAACTTTATGCAGCTGATAGTTGGAAGCTTTCAAAATCTTCCTACATCAGCTCATTCTGTTTTATTAGCATGGCAGTTTTTTGTTAACATTAAGGTTTAAGAGTTTGACATGCATCTGAGTTCATATAATTTCTCCCTTACAGTTTGCACAGTCTCATTTCTGACTAGAACCAGGTCTTTGCATTTTCTGTCTGCAGGCCATCCAAGTTTTATGTTTTTTGTGTGTCTTTTGCATAAGAGTAATATATGAATACAGGAATAATTGACTATTTATTCTTAAGAGTTCCTTAACATTTTCATATTTTTCATCACCTGATATCAGATGAGTTTTGAAATGTTTCTGCTTATAATT
Organism: Protopterus annectens; assembly: GCF_019279795.1. Classification (NCBI taxonomy): domain Eukaryota; kingdom Metazoa; phylum Chordata; order Ceratodontiformes; family Protopteridae; genus Protopterus; species Protopterus annectens. The sequence continues at coordinate 1,950,467,072 of NC_056737.1, forward strand.
TCATTTCTGCTTGAGAAGGAAGGCACATGTGTTTGATTTTTATGGCAGCAGAACTTACTTCTGCCTTACTTTTCATTGCACAGTTTCTGTTGTATCTGGAGTCTGAGATGAATACATATTTAGATATGACTGACTAGTTTGCCGAGGTCTGATTATCTGCCAGTAGAGGATATAGTCTATTATACAATGACCCCCCCCCCATTAATATTCCAAAACATGCACGCTGATTGGCCAGCATGCTCGTTGTAAATCTGACTTATACTAATGGAAAAAGGTCCGGTCACCCGGACTTTTTCCATTAGTACAAGTCTACTTTCTTTGTGTTAGGCAGCAATGGATAACGGAAGAGCTCCGTTGCTGTAATCTCACTATGTTAAATGAGTTTAACATAGCAAGATATATTAAAAAAAAAAAAAAGCAACGGAGATCTTCCTTTCTCCATTGCTTTTTTTAAAGCTGTCTCACTATGTTAAACTCATTTAACATAGCGAGACAACTTTAAAAAAGCAATGGAGATCTTCCTTTCTCTGTTGATTCCTCTACACACAGCTCTGATGTACTACATAAGCATGCGCAGTACATCAGAACTGCCTCAGGATACCAGACAGCTGCAGAAGGGCAGCACGGAGGCATTATACATGCCATTATTTAAGAAAAGTAAGTATTTGTTTTCTTAAATAATGTCATTGTATAATAGCAGTAACCCACTTCTGGGTGTGGAAAATGCTGGATTTACCCATGGTTGTCTTTGTTTGGTCACTCGAGCTTCACCCTCGTGACCAAACCACACCAACCATGGGTAAATCCAGCATTACCCACACCCAGGCATGGGTTATTGCTTAAATAAAACCTTTCAGTTTGGGGTTATAAATGTAGTCCTATTTGTTTGCTTGCACATTTTTAGATGTATGCAGTGATCTAAACGGATTCTTTTTGAGCTGCAATCTCAGATAAACAGGGAGCTCCAGCAAATAGATACAGATAGCAGTCTTTGATTTATTACAAGCCTTCACAAATGAGTAAACAGTTTAACAACACAGTATGTAAAGTGGCTGTAATGCAACAGCTGAGCTATTTGTGCACCACTGAATCATGATTTTGGCTGATCTATCTTGTAAGATGGCAATGGAAATTCAAAAGTCATAAGCTGTGTATAGATATTTCGATAATGTTAGTAGGTACAGTTTTTGGGAAGAGTAAAGTAAGAAGAGTATTTAAGACATACACATTGCAAAACAGTCTTCTTCTTCTTCTTCTTTCGGCTTTTTCCTGGTTAGGGGTCGCCACAGCGGATCACCTTGTCCGCACATTGAATGGCAGTGGAGTTTTACGGTGTCGAGTTGCCAGCCCGGCGCCCAACCTTCCACAGAAGGCACACTCACACGCACACCTAGGGCCAATTTAGAGTGTCCAATCCACCTGCAGCATGTCTTTGGGATGTGGGAGGAAACCGGAGCACCCGGAGGAAACCCACGCGACCACAGGGAGGGCATGCAGACTCCGCACAGAAGGCACCCCAGCCGAGGATCGAACCGGAGAACCTCTTGCTGTGAGGCGGCAATGCTAACCACTGCACCACCGTGGCCGCCCACACACATTGCAAAACAGTAATATTTAATATTTACATCTGAATCACCATGTTTTAAGACTTTGTTAAACAACATACACAAGATTCACAGTTTAAGGTACACATGCTTGTTTGTCCAGATCTGTTCATCTGGGATCTTGGTCACTTGATCCTCTAACACCAAGACGAATGTCACATTAATGTTGAGTGGAACCAAACACTTTGACCTGGGTTTAGAAAGCTGGCTGCACAGCCCCTCCTTGAATCCCCAGCACTAAGCTCTTGCACATCTATTAAATGAAGCTTAGTGACTGAGAAGGCTGCACAAAGAGGCTGCATGAATAATTGATTAGGCAGTTAGGAATGTTACCATTACCCCCAGTTTGGCTCAACAGAGAAAGCTTTTGCTTTGTGAACCATCATCTCTAGCAACTAGACACTGCACTGAGTTTAGGATCATGGCATGGCTGTGGAAGCAACTTGGCAAACTGACAAGTGTACAATTAAAAAAAAATGTACAGTGCAGTAAATTTAAACTACTTGTAGATCCTGTAGTTTTAAAGGCCGATGCAGTAGGATAACAGATCTGTCCCAAATTCAATAAAGGAAAATTCAGCTCACAAAAAGGCATTTTTGGTGGCAGAAGTCCTTGCTTCCCATGTGTGAGTGTCTACACACCTAACTTTCTTAGTTCTGCAATACTGAAACAACCCTGAAAGTTGACATGGTGTCCCTGCTCTGGGCCAGTAATCAAGGAGACTCAATTCACCATCGACACCAGTGAGGGACATTGACTTGGAACAAAGATACATATACAGTATTTTCAGATGCAGCTCTCTGAACCAAGCACAATTTCTCTTAAGAGCACACTCAGTCCTGGGGCTGGGTTCCCTCTCTCTCTCCAGGCCTCAAATAAGACTCACCACTGGCACAGCTGTAGAACTGACTCCTTAACCAAGTGTTCCAAGCCAAGTCCTCCACTTGCCTCTCTGTGAAACCAGTGATCCTGTGTCCCTTCTCCAACTGTCTTTGAGGTTTGATTTACACACACACACACACCTGGGAACTGGGAAAGGCTGGCACAGATTTGCCAGATAATGCCATCTCTGCCCAGACCATAAGGTAGATATTGCCACCAGAACACTCCAAAGCCAGCTACTCAAAGGCCTTTACCAAGGTAGGCTCTTACCATGGTATCCAGTTATACTGAGTAAAATTAATACTAATACAAATAAAAGTGTTTGACCAATGCAGCAAGGCTTTCAGGAGCAGCCACAGTGTCGCCAAATAAATACAAGTACTCTCAAAGGATAAAATATTCTCTAGAGGACCAGCCACAATGAAAAGTTTAAATATATTTAATAATAAATAATAAAAAAATGAACATACTGAATATCTATTTACAATAAACATTCAAGTTTCAGTTAACCGAAATATTAAAAATAACGCAGATGGAAAGTTTCACACAGGTACAGAAAAACAATACTTATCTAATCTCACTATATTTTCCTGACTGATTAAAGGAATTACTGTTCCATAACTCACTTACTAGAGCAAGGCAAGATGAAGTAAGTGAATGGTCCTTCTTTTGTCAGGTTTCACAAACAGACTGCCCTGAGACATCTGTCTCATCTAGTGTTAAAACATCATTTCAGTGCAAGCTTACAAAATGACATCACACACATCTGGTCATCTGACTTCTGGTTAACAAACTACCCCCTTTACTAGCAACTAAACTAGAATCTAGACATACATGTTATAATACAGACAAACACAGTTTTGCTAAGATGTGTTATAACATCTAGAAGCTATAAAAACTTCTACCCTTCCAGGGTGGCAATTAATTCACCCCTAAGAAATTTACAAAAGGAGTCCTAGTCCTGATTTTCACAGACGTGTTGTCTCTGGCTACAATCAAAACTGTAAGATGCAATTATTATGGCCTAAACCAGGTAATTTAATTTCAGACTGTCTTTCGAAGTTTGCCGAACTGAGATTAGCTTCTTCTCTTCCAGTATCCTCTGTTACAGTATATTCATTTAAAGAGTTACATTTCAGTCTGACATACAGTTGCATTTATTTTTAGTCCAGCAGTATCCATTGTTGGTACAGTTTTAACACAAGTAGCTTTACAAATATATTTTCAACACAACCACCTGTACAAATTAGTTTGATATATAAATGACATGTAATTATTTACAAAACTCCAGCTAGTTATGCTGGCATATATTACACTTCCACTGCCCTACTTCTCCTGGCATAGCTGGCAATACCTCACAAAGTCACAGCTGATTTCATAATTAGAGATCTGGAAAGCTATGTTGACAACAAACTGTCCTTTGATTACTAGTATATTCACTATTGTAGGAAAGTCCTTTTTCATCACAGAACTTGTATGTAAAGGTATGGTGTCCAGGGATGTAATCATTCCACAGTACTTGAATCTCATCAGGCTGATTATTGAATATAATGCCTCATTTGGTATGTACCTCTCCAAACAGTTGTCACAACTGGAGCAACCACAATGCTTTCTCACAAAAAAAAAAAAAAATCAAGGACCTAATGACAAAAACTATGCAGGCTGTCTCAAAACCTTGTCCCTCTTCTCAGTATGATACAGACTACTCTGAGTCTACCTCTGCCTTGTGTATAGAGTCTCAACTGACCCTAGCCTATCAAACACATTACATTCACAAGCTTAATGTTAGAATGAGCCCTCATTCAAGGATTCTCAATTTCTTTTGCAACTTAAATAAAGCTTGTTGAAGGAAAATGTATATATCACAGAGAATACCTCTTCTATGGAACTGGCTGCCACTCCACATAAAGCAAAGTACTTCTCCTACTTATTTAAATGTAATTTGGATAAATGGATGGGAAACTCCAAGCTTTTCCTAATATATTACCCATGTCTTTCATGGATTTGGGCAACAAGTAAATGTCCCACTGTGTGCTCTTACTGCCCACCTCTGGGTTATTTTTACACAAAATATAAGGGCTAAAAACAACCACTGGAATATAAGCCTATGCTGCTTAAGATCCCCCTAGAGGAATAGTTTAGTAAGTACCAATAAAAGCAAGTTGATCATTCAAGTTTTTGTTTAAAAAATGGACATTTTTTATCATTGCATTTCTCTCTACCATTTTGTAGTGCCACTTTTTTGACTTATCACTGTTTTTCTACTTCACCCCTTTCAACAGTAATTTTCTTTTATCTCATTCTCTGGTAAATGAGTTAAAACTTCCATGCATTGAGTCAGAAGTAATCAAGACAAAATACAGGTTCTAGTCCCATAAATGTCCATAGCTTTGTATGCTAATTCTGAGGGTGTGCAGTTTTAGAGGTGTGAAAATATTTACTTTTCATACAAAATGTGTTTTTCGCAAGCTCTGAAGTTGCGTGACTTTAAACTTGTTACACCTGACAATTCAACTATATTTTTAACAAACTCTTCTCGTTTACTTACAACTTTATGGGAGAAGCAACCTTGACAGAGCCCTACACCTACCTTAATATCTTTAATTTAACATAAAAAAAACAAAAAACAAAAAAAAAAAACACCTGTCAACACTTGAATACCCTGCAACTTTGTATTTTTATAGAACTTCCATCAAGGTATTTTGTGGTACACAGTGATATATCTTTGTTTTCTCCAAGTCCATAAAACACATAGAGATGCTATGACCCATTGAATATATGTGCAAGAACAAAAAACTTTTAATCCTTTATTCAACAGACAGGAAAGAATTTGCATTGCTGCTACTGAATTAAAGGCCCAAATATTTGCCAAAGTCTCTTTTCTATCTCTCTGGCATTTGCTTCCCAGGGGGTTCAAAGTGTATAATAATTACATATTCAGAATAGCCCTTTATTCACTTTAAGTGGGAACTACCACCCCAGTTTGCCAGTCTAGATGTACTATCCCAGGATGTACTATCCCAGCCTTCCATGGATCACACAAATGGCTTATTAACTTCAGCACCCCCGACTGTGTCCAGCACCTTCAGCATTTCTAGACCGATCTCACCTACTGCTTCAGCTTTGCCCCTGTGTAATTTTTAATTGCAGTGATATCCTCTATTCTAATGGATCTAGTTTCTCATTCTGCATCCCCAAAGGAAGGTATGTCCTCTAGATTGTGCTGTGCCTACCTCTTTGCAAGTTTAGCATTTCTCCATCTTGATAAGAATTGCTTGGGCATTATGCCTGTCTGGTTTTTGACTGGCATTGTTTTTAAAGCACCCTTTGACTTGCAGGTGGCCAGCTCACATGGTTTCTATGCAGAGTTATTGATCTCAGCCAAGATGGCATATGTGCTCACCTGATCACCAGATACTTGCTTAGGGGCATCACTCCATGAATTCCAATAGGTATTGATCTTGGTATCAGTTTTTGGGACAAGGATCACAAATTCTTTAACTGAATCATCATGGAGTCTACTGCAGATTGCTGCTAGTCTGGCCTATCTTATCTGACCAGGTTGACAAAAGTGTACCTGCAAAGACCTTAAGCCCCAGACAGCATAGCTGAAAGGAAAACGGGGACACACACACATTGCATCCATTCATCCAGCATGATAAAGTTACAGTTCCAGGAGCAGCTACAGATATTCTGTACTCATTACTGAATCCCACAAGAAAAAAAAAAAAAAACACTTCCTTTTCCTTTGGTGTCTATTGTCACAGTCCTGAGACTCCTCTTTGCCATGGTTCTCAATAACCCTTTTCTTTCCTATTGGTGAGGCATCCCTAGAAGAAAGCATCCTTGCCAGGACATATCAAGCATTCTACAGATGTTCATTTGGATTGCTACTTTTCTGTTATTGCTGCCCACTGTAGTCCAACTGCTTTTCCATCTCCACGTACTCTGTGTGGTGTTATTAATAACCTAAACATCTGAGATGATCTTGTCTATCCTCTTTACCCTGCAGGACTTAGCCGCAGGCACAAGTCAGCTCTGCTTAGAGGCTTTCCCAGATTGCCAATTCCTCCCATGTCCCACAGTGCTCTGCACTTCCTCACAGTCTTATCTGTTGCTGCCTCACATTAGAAATGCTTTGGTGGTCACAGATCTAATCTCAGTAGCTTTTCCACAATTCTTCAAAGCTGCAATCTGTGAACAAATGTGTGAAATGTGTTTGTATGTTATTAAGATCAGATATTTCTAATTATTTTCTTGGAAAATTTGAACCTTAAGATTTTACCCCCCCCCCCACACACACACACACACACATGAGATGTGGTTGTTTTTCCCATTTTTGTATACAGTCCATATTTCCGGATCATTTTCGTTTTTTTTCTAGATATCTTAAAAGGTGTATTAAGTGTAGAAAGCTTTGTTATGTTTACAATATTTGTTACTGCAGATCTAATGTTATTTTAAACCATTTTTGAGAGTTTTAGGTTTTTGAGGCAACTGGTATACTTTCAGGAGCCTTGTTGTTCAGCATGCCAGCTAGAATTTATTCTCCAATGCTATGGATGGCCACTTTGGCTTTAAAAAGTATGACAGCTATGGTTTAAAATCTCAACTGCTGACCACCATGTGCTCTGTTTTGTCTGGTGGCTCAGTACTTATCCTTAGACTGCAAAATCTGCAAGTTCAATGACAATTACAAACATTTATTCTCTTTTTATTTGTATTCAATTTTTTTATTTTGCTCAGAGAAAGAGGCCAGGAGATAACATCCCCAGAAAGCTTGGGATAAGGATAGGTTGGGAGAAAGCAAAGAGATGCCTTCTGGAGCAGAAATCCTTCCAGGAGGTGCCTCCTACCCTTCCAAAGCATTCCAGGTAGGAAAAATGTTATCCAACTCTAACTGCACTTGATGTTCTTCATAAGACTAGGCAGGAAGAAGGGGAACATTCCTCTTTGGGCACCAGCAAGGTGACAAGGGCTTCAGTGTCATGAATTAAATGGATGTGTCACAGGTTTTCTGAGCAGAATGGTATATCTTCCCTGTCAATGCCAGCAAATGGGTATTATCTCTCAATGTTATTCCTCTAGAGATCAGACTTTTAACAAATTTGCTTTTTTACATGTGAGTTGTTAGTGTAAACTTTGACCACACCAGCACGATGGAGCAGTAGAATGGCTCTGTGGTATAGATGATAGAGTCCTTACTGATACTTGGGTGGCTGAGATTCAGTTAGTGGCTCCAGCACCAGAGGGGCCAAGCCAAAGGAGGAGTGAAGGAACACGACCTGCTTGCCTCTTCCAAGAGGCCAAAGGGGATTGCATACACTCAAGGCTGCACTTGTGGTGGTTTTTACCTGGTGGAGACCAGGGACATCACTGCTTGTGTCTTAAGGGGAGGAGCATGGCTTCTTTGAGATAAGGCCCCTTAAAGAATTGATGGGACTTCCTCTTATAAATTGCCATTATTTCTTGGAACACGTTTCTCACAACTACGGTCCTTCTATGGTAGATATTTGGATAACAGCTTTCTTATTTAGAAAGGTAGCCAAGAGGACCTGGACAGATGTTTGAAATGCATAGCTGGTTCTACTACCTTTCTAAGACTTGCCCACCAGCATATTTGCCACAAAACTCATTATCTTGATGTGAAGTTAACACTAGAAACTAACAAACTTGTTTCTACCATATGTAGGAAGGAAACCTTTTCCAAGTCATATTTATTTTATAATCGTAGTCTTCTGTGCTTTTACAAAAAAATAACCTGGTAAACGGGCAATTTATAAGGGTGGCCAGGATGGTCTCTGATGATTTATTTTTACAGGAATTAGATACTATGTTCAATATGTTTTTGGAAAGGGAATATCTACCTGACCTTTTAAATGACCTCAGAAGGGAGGTGGTTATGAATAGAGGCACAAAATATTTACCTATTTGGGTAAACCTATGAATATGGAAATGTTAGACACTGGTTTTGATGAGAACAACCTTAATAATAAGAATTTTTAATATGCTATGGCTATTAAATACAATGACCTCAGTTTCCAGGCTATAAATAAAAATGTATGAGCATTTGTATGATATGAAGAAAGACGATTTGAACAATGCTTTGTGCAAATACTTTATGTGAAGGATTTGTGAAATTCGAGTTTGGGATTTTAGATATTGTACATCCAAATGCTGGCAGAGGTTATTGGAAAAATAAGCTGGACTAGAAGGAATTACTCTGATAGATTAAATTAGAAGCCACTGTTAAACCAGGGTTAAATGAATACATATCTATTCAGCCTGTTCTTAGAATGAAGGCTGTTTAATTGTAATGTTATAGTATGTGTGGAATTTTATGATTTGTATGTGAGTTTTAACAACTATGAATTTTCTGTATTCAGCGTAATAAATTATTTTAAACAGGCTTGGCTTATTTACTTTATTTACTTATTTAATTACAAACAAATTAATTGATCACTTGAATATTGCTGTGTATTTAAATAGGTTGGGAATATTGTGATTTATGTTCTGATGAAGTCCAGTGTATGGTGGACAAAAGCACTAAACGTATTTTAATAAATTTGTTTTTATAACCTTGGTATTCTTTCACTCTTTGAATTTAAGTTACGTATACCCTGGAGTATGTGGACCTTTTTTTCTGATTCCTAGTACTGGGTGGTTGCATGTCAACACACTGATCTTGTTTCTTTACTTTTAATGTATTCTTGGCTACTATGTTCTTTCAAAGATTGTGTGTTAAGTGTTTAATAAAGAAAAACCTGAGTGTTAGCTGTGTATGTACTCTTGAATATGCTCCAGCAGGAAGTGAAATCATTTACTAATCAATAATAATAGAATTACCAATTTTAGGACATTTCTACCATTCAGACTGCTGTCATTTTTAATCCACCAATGTCAGTACTCATCATTTCATCCACATAGACTGTGTATACCTCGGATGTTCATGTCTGATTTGTGATAAAAATATCACAGTGAAGTATTCCAAATTGTTTTAGACAAGTGAAAACTAGTTCTGCAAGGCTAGGCTAATGACCTGATCAAGACAACCTAGTCAGTCATTTTCATCAAAAAGAAGCCAGTGTAGACATCAATCATAGCCACATTGTTGACTTTGTACACCACATATGTTTGATTATGGAAAAAGATAATAATGGTCACAGTAATGTTTTTCATTTGTTTCAAACATCCCTCCATAGCCACTGTAAAATATTCCAACATACTTCCTACAAATGCACATTAGTCATGCAAAGCCAGATTAAAAATGAAAGTGAGCATATGATAACTGAGTTGGTTATTTCCCTTTACAAAAATGTCAGCGCTCTACACCCGTAGCAGTTATAGCAACGTTGTTAATGGAATACACCTCAGTCATCTCAGTGTTAGAAAAAAAGTGGTTACATTAATGTATTTCAAGTTTGTTTCATGCAAAGGCACAGTTTCCAATGTAGTCACAGTAAAGTATTCCAACTGAATTTCACACAAATGCATAGTCCTGTAACTCCAGTGTGATTGTTTAAACCAAGAAGATGGCACGGGGGGGGGGGCACTGTTCATTGGCCATCAAATTAAAGAATTCCAGTTTGATTTACACGAAACACATTTGTCCTGCACAGCCAGAGTGACAGAAGTCCATCATTTTCATTTGCAGATGACCTCTGTGCCAAACAATTATAGTTACTTTGTGCACATCTCAGATGTCTATCTGTATTAAAACAAAATTAAAATATTGGCCACACATTGTGTTTTAATTCTGCTTTATAAAAACATATAACTGATCCCCAGTTAGACTGCACAGCAAAGAACTCTTGCCCATATCTCACAACCTCTTAATTAAAGAATCAGGGATAAACCCCAAAATAATTTGGATCTAAGGCCTGAAATCGGGGACAGATTTTATATATTGTTCTTGTATACTTGTAAAGTTGCTAGAGTAACCTATTTTGAATTAGCATATATTTTCTGAAGGATATGAAGTCTGAAACTCATGTCTTTTATTATTTATTGACTGCTCGTACTACATCCTTTTCAGAAATGACACAAGAACACTGAGCTAGTTAGATGAATTGCACACAGTGTTGTAAATTTTGAGTGTTGTAGGTAGATAGTCATCTCTTGTTTTAATACAGATTAGAGCATGTCGGTAGTTAAAAAGGGAAACCACTTTAATTCTCTCACCAAATAGGCACATCTGTGTATATACACACACACAAACACACGTCAAAATGTGCCAGACTATAGTGTAGTATTTAATCTGATGACCTCCTCCCCAATTTATTAATATAAAATGAAATTAAGACCAAGAAAGCAGAATAAATCAACTGAATAAATAAAAAGTGCTTTTGTCCTTGGAAACGCAAACTTTATTAGAGTTACACAGAAAATAAAACAATACTTTGGACCAATCAATCAACATATAATTGAAAAATAAGATAATAAAATAAAATCCGGAAAAATAAGATAATTAAATAAAATCCCTTATGTAATTGCAACTTGTTAGCTCTTCTGTCTTTAAGAAAACTTTTAATGACTTCCTTCAGATCTGGAAATTTGTCAGCGCCAACTTGATTTGCCATAAACTTTTTTTGCTCAATAACATTTTTGTAATTGCCTCCTTTACTACTTTTATTAATAATTTGTAGTCTATGAAATGCACATTTTTTATATTCTGGAAACATAGCTAAATGTTTATACAAGGCATTATGAATCATTGCATTTTTACTATCATAATTATGTTCCAGAATATTTATTTATTTACATTTGATAACCAGGTCGTGTCCAACTTGGACAGAAGCCCATTTTCAGTGGAGACCCGGGGAGAAAAGCTCCAAGGGAGATTACATAATTATACATTTGTACCTATGACAATTACAATAGGAGTTCAAATGCAAGTTCCTTGACATTGTATCTAAAAGCATATAACAATGGTAGTACAATAAGCTTATATTATTCATACAGACAAAACAAAAACAATATGTATTTGTTTCTTTTTTCAAGATAAAAATATCACAAACTGAAGCTAAGAAGGCTCAGTTGCCAAGAAATATTGACAATGGATGATGGAGAGAGGGAAGTTAGTAAGGGTTTAATTAGTTAGCCTGTTGGAGAACATGAGCATAGCCTATGTTTGGTGAAATATTCCTTTAGGGACTGTTTAAATGAATGTCTGTCATTGGACAGAATATGCTGAGGTAGAGAATTCCGGTGTTTGGCAATGATATGCGAGTATAAGGAGATGCAGTGAGAGTTTTTGGGTTTTGTTAAACTTCAACAATACTTTATCAGCAGACCTAAGAGATTTTAGGTTATTGTAGGGTTGGACAAGGTCAGACGGAGCTGGGCATTTGTCGGTTTGTATAAGACTGTATGGGCAGTTAGTAGCTAAATTAGAGTAAGCAGGTGAGGGAGCTCTAACCAATTCAGCTAGAGAAGGTCAGTGCAATGGTGAGATCTTTGAGACTGATTAGTGGCAAATTTGGCTATTTTGTTATAGCAAGATTCAAGGCTATTCAGTTCAGATTTGTCAGGATTGGTAAATATTTGTAAACAGTAAAGCAGGGAAGATTAGAGATGGGTTCTGGCTGTGGGGAGTCTGACATGGTCCGTAAGGTACGATTTAGCCCTGTAGAGATAACCCAGTTTGACATGAACCTTTTTAATTGTTAGTGCAAGGTGTTTGTCAAACTTAAGTCCACTATCAATTGTGACACTAAGGAGTTTTGTATATTCAATGGGTTCTATTTTTGTGGCCATTGGAGGAGGAAATAGATAGGTGGTTGGTTTGTTATTGAGGTATTATATAAGACCATAAGCTTGGTTTTATTGGGGTTAAGTATAAGTTGATGGGCTAAGTAGTTTTCAATATTGTGGAAGGCTGCCTGAGTTTTTTCTGCGAGTTCCTTGATAGAGGGGGCAGAGCAGATTAGGGTAGCATCATCAGAATATTGTATGATTAAGGCTGGATTTACTGAGGAGTTTAGGTCACTGGTAAAAATTGTGAATAAAAGTGGGCCAAGTATAGATCCTTGTGGGAATCCTACACATATAGGGAGTTGGGGGAGTGTTTATTGTCCCATAAAGGGGATTGTCCCCTATCTGACAGGTAGCTATGAAACCAGCTTAGGGCTTCAGATCTACAGTGGTAGAAAACCAGTTTATTGAGAAGTATTTGAGATGCATTGTCAAATACTTTTGACATATCTAGGAAGGTAGCAGAGACTAGTTGGTTTTTGTTTGAGTTGACTTATCATACTAGTAAAGCTAATTAGAGCTATACTGGAGCTATGCCTAGGTTGAAAACCATGTTGTGTATTAGATAATAGATTATTTGACAGAAAGTAGTCTAAGATCTGTTTGTGTATACATTTTTCTAAGATTTTGGCAAGTGGTGACAAAATGGCTATGGGTCTGTAGTTGGATACATCAGTAGAGGGGCCACCTTTATATAAGGGTATGACGTGAGATATTTTCCAGAGGAGTAGTACGTACCATTCAGAGACAGAACGGTTAATGAGAATAGATACAGGCTAAGTGTTGGAAGTAGCTGCTAGTTGTAGAAAGCCTCCAGGTAGCTGGTCTGCAGCTAGTGTCAAGGTTTTAGTTTAGAAAGGAGATTTTTAACATAACTTGTTTGGGTAGGTTTGAGAGAGAGGAGGGTAGAATTGTTGGAGGTTTGAGGTATAGACAGAGGAGTATTAGGGGTTCTGATTAGTAGATAGGTTACTGAGTTAAAGTGGGAGTTAAATCGAGTGGCTATGCAATCATTTGGGTTGCTCAGAGTTGGGCCTAGGGCAGTGGGTTTTCCTGGGTTGAGAAGGAGGTTGATCATTTGTTTGCCAGAATCTTTTCGGATTTTTCTGGTATTTTAGCTGACTTGTTTGGAAGTAGGTTTTTGTCTTGTTTAATTAGTTTTTTTGCTCTGATTTCGAAGTCGTTGGTAGGTAATGAGATTCTGTTTACTTCTATTATTCTGAAAGCAAAACCAGGCTCTGTTCCTTTGTTTTAGTAGAAGAATTGTGTCTTTTGACATCCAGGGAAGCTGTTTGGATTTGGTATGAATTTTTCTAATTGAGGCTAGATCATTAAGTATTTATTAGAAAGCACTATTGAAGTACTGTACTGCATAGTCCAATTGAAGAGTTTTTTGAGGTGCCCAGTCATATTGTTGAAGAAGAAGAGTATTAATTAAGGTAGGAGAAACGTGTTTTTTTTTATTCCAAATGTAGCAAAATGAAATGTTACAGGACTTGTTTGTATGTTTTTTAATCAAGTAGATAGGGAAGTGATAGTGTGTCGGGGAGACACCTGGCATAATAGCCAATATTTGATTTGTTAACAAAACTTTCTTGACGTCATTCCTATATAAAAAGCAGCACGTCATTCCTATATAAAAAGCAGCACATCTTTGACAAGTAGCAACATAAACAAGCTCTTCTGTCTCTTATTTGCATAAATAGTAAGATGTAAATGTTTATCTATAATTTGTTGTTACTCCTAAAACAACATACCTTACAGGTCTCCCAAGCAAAAGTACCAAACTCTTTTTTTTTTTTTAGTAATAACATTGCCAGTAGTATAAAACTTGGCACTATCCAAAATATTCTTTAAGGTATTATATTTTTCTTAAATAGTGTGATAGGTCTTTCTCCAGCTACCTTAAAAAGTTCCAGATTACCTTTACTAGTAATGAAATTATTAGCCAAAACAGATTTCAGAAAAAAAAAAGTCTAATGACATGTCAAAAACACAAGAGGTAATGTGTGATGATATACCATCTGATTTACAACAAGCACTTTTTGAAAGACCGGTACTTTTGGTGCACAATCACTGTCTTTTGTTTTTCTAAAACTTCCAAACTATTAAGGTCCAAAGTGTTAGCCCTATGCCCTTTTTCTAAATATTTATTTCTAATTTTAAAAATTCGTCGAACAATAAATTGTCATCAGTAGTGAGCCTAGAAGCATTAATACATTGATATTTTGAAATATTATTTTTAATGTGATGTGGATGGTTACTATTATAAAACAGATAGTTATTAGCAACTACGTCCTGTCTATACATGGAACTATACAAAGCATGTGTTTGAATGGGTTCCTATTAAATGATCGAAGATGCATTCTTTAGAATGTGTCTTGATTAAACTTGAAAGCATGAAAAGGCAAAATAGTGAAACGGCATATAAGCAAATTCTTTCCCTGGGAAATAAATCACTTGACTGCTTCCTTTACTTTGCCATTTTCGTCAATGTAGTGTGATCATGGAGTTGGTATATTTAAGTGGAGGGGGGCAAGCCCCCCACTTTATGTAATTATATTTATATATATATATATATATATATATATATATATATATATATATATATATTTTTTTTCCCTTGGGGAAAAAAAAAACACTTTTCTAAGTGTTCGAGATTGTAAGCTTTTGCTTATATGGGTTCGATGATTTTAACATAGACCCTGCTTGAACATGAGTTCCAATACAAATATCTAAAAAGTGAACTATCAAACTACATCCGCTCTTCACAAACTTTAAAAAAGTAGTGGTAGAATTCATTTCTCCCAGAAAAGTTTCACAGAAATCAATAGAGCCATTAACTACAGAAAACAAATCATCTGCAAACCTAAAATAGTATTTAACATATTTAGAATGTTTCAGTCAAGAAAGTATTTCATATTGCCACTATCCTAACAAGGTTAGCAAAGGATGGAGCAGCCACCGCCCCCATAGCAACACCTTGTAGTTGTTGATAAACATTATTAAAAATAATCATTATTTAAAACAACATCCATAATTAAACACACTGTATTAATTTTAATATCATTCCAGTCAGTATAATGAGTTAAAAAGGACCTAAAACAATCAAGTCCTTGAGGTAGAGGGACAGCTTTAAATAGAGACTAACAACTTTAAAAAGAGTGTAAGATGCATTATCAATAAAAAAAAGTTGTAGATTGCACAAAAAAATCTCCTGAATCTTTTTTATATAGGAATATAAGATCTGTACTAATTGATTAATCAAAGGGTTTATATAAATACAAAAAACAGATATAAACCAGCACCAAAACATGACTGTTTGCATAAAAATCCAGGTTTAATGTAACAAGACAGGTAAGTGCTTTCATACATTAAATGTGCTTCTTCAGACAACAAAGCAGTAAAATCAGGCATATTATACAATACATTCATCTACTATACTATAATTGATCTATAAGAACACTGTTTCAATTAATCAATAAAACATTCTCATTCATTTAAAGAGGCCTCTGGTTTTCAAAGCCGGCTTAATAGAAGCCCTTCCATTAATGCTAGGAAACCTGCCTGCCTGCATAAGTATAATCCATGACAGTTCCCTTTCCTCAGTAAAATTTCTAAAGTCACCACCCCGAGTATTAGGCATCACCATCTCAATTACCTTAAAACCAAATATATGCTCTCATCCACATTCAACATAATGCTTGGCAAGGGCATTGCGTACATTACCTTTATTTGTAATGTTAACATGTTCTCTCATTCTTTCCAGCAAAGACCTGTTGGTCTTGCCTATGTAGAAACAGTCACATGCTCTACAATTGGCTAAATAAAACAGATTCCTGCTTCTGCAATCAGCAGTGACATTAAAACAGAACCTCCTATCAGTAGAAGGATGAGCAAAATCCACATATGGATCTATAAACGTGCAATAATTGCATCTCGAGCAGCAAGGCATCCGAGCTCTGCTCACTGATTCTCCCTTCTCCTGTGTGGAATTTCTATAACACTACTGTCTCTTCAGAGACTTTTTGTTTTTAAAACAAAACCTAGGATATTCACCTGCAATGGTGAATATATTGGTTTAGAAGTAAAATAGACCAGTTGTTCTTAATAATTCCTATAATGTCACTGGCATCACTAGTATAATAAAGAGACATAGGTAGTGTCTCCTTCTTCATGGGGGTGCTTCCATTCTCATTAGATAAATCCACTCTGTGCATTAAAAAGGGTCTACCCCTTCCCCTCCTATTTTCATGTGTAAAAAACAAACAGCATTAGCTACCTCCTTCCTCTTATAACCCCTATCAATTAATTCCTGTTGAAAACAATTGATATCTGCCTCATACAACATATCTTCATTGTTTAGTCTTGACAAACGCATACATTGCCCTTTGGCAACATTTCTTGAAAACATGGCCCGCATGCATACTGTTACGTTGTAATAGTGTGATCTTTCTGCAACTTTTTCTATGTAAAGTAGTGGTCAAATGTCCCAGACAAAAACCTTTACATCTAAATAATCTATTTCTGTCACTGAAATTGTAAAAGTGAATGAAAGAAATGGCACTATATTATTTAAATAAGATATAAAATCAAGACGTTGTGCCTTCATCCCCCTCCAAACCAAAAAAAGGTCGTCCACAAATCTTCTATATAGTACAATGCTCAATGAAAACCCAGAGTCAAAAATGTGTTTCTCCTCCCATGCAGCCATAACAGTGTTGGCGTAGCTAATGGCACAACTAGTGCCCATAGCTACACCAACCTTCTGCAAGAAAAGATGTTGATTGAACATGAAAATATTATTTTCTAGGACCATTTCTAAAAATAAACATAGATCAATAGTTATCACATCATAATCACTTTAAGTTGTTAAAAATTCCTTCAACATTGTAATACCATCCACATGTGGAATGCATGTGAAAAGAGATGCAACATCCAAGGTGACCAAGAAATAACTCCCATTAAAATACAAATCATTCGTGGCCTCATATAAATCGCCCAAAAACTATTGTGTATCCCTCAAAACTTGCATCTGTGCATTGAGAACAGGTTTTAACTTTTTCTCTATAAAAACAGAGGCTGACTCTGTAATCCAGCCTTTACCAGACACTATAGGTCTGAATGGGGGCCTGTCTTTACATTTGTGAATTTTGGGCAGTCCTTGAAAGACCAGGACTAAAGGATGTTCCACTGTTAAAAAATCGAATAGTTCTTTAGAGATTAAACTACTCTGTAAGCAGTCACTCAAACTTGAGTGAATTCTGTCGCACACTAAACTAACATCTTCAAAACTAATTTCATTATAAACCTCAGTGTCATTCAACATTCTTATCATACTACTATCGTAAAAGTCAGTATCCTTCACAATCTTTATCTGCATATTTTATAGTTAACTCTGTATCCCTTTGTAACTCCAGCAGCGCTTGCCGTTGGTCAGCATTTAAATTACCAAACATCTTTCTCAAACCTCCATCATTATAGGCGGCCATTAAGTCACATTCACATTTTTTGGAAAACGTTTCAAGTACAGGATTTAACAAAGGTTGTAAAACACTGGGTCTCCTAAACGAGACACCCTCAGTAGTATAATTCATATCTGCATACATTACTTTGAGCATGACATTTCTAACAAACATTTTAACATCTATAATAGTGTCACTTGGGCAAGAGCCCTGAGCTGGAATAAATGGTAGACCATTCTCCAGTAAAGATATTTGTGCTACAGTCAGCTTTTTTCTAGAAATATTATATATTACAGAACCACATGGTCCCTCCACATGGTTTTTAAAGTCTGAGATCTGTCGTCTTCCATCAGCCAATACTGCTTCCTCCCTCAGCTCTGTGAATAATGTGATTTCTCCCTCTGTCAAATAGGAAGAGGTAAACGGAGTGTCTCCATAGAATCTTTTGCATTTGTAGACTTCAGCCGTATATCTACCGGTTTAGAAAATAAAGCCGGATTTAAAGGGGAATTAGCTGACATGCTGGCAGTATTAGTAGAATCCATATTATTACTACTATCAGAAATGTTGTTCACATTATGATTATTAGCAGAAGAAGTCTTAATTACAACAGTGTTCTTATCTGTTTGGGCAAAATTATTATTCTCTTTCACATTAGTGATACTGTGGGTCTAAGGGGGGGGGGGTGCCATATTCTTATGAATCTTAGGGATACCAAACAAAATCATAATCTTAGGTTCCCTAGCCACTAAAATTTCATAACTTTCCAAATCAATATAACTTTGCTTAGTATGTATTGAAATTATTTATATATAAAAAAGTCAGCTTTTTGTATTGAACTTCATTAGCTAACATTGTTTCCATAGCTAATGTATAATCTTTAGTATACATAATAACCATACCCCTCCTTTATCAGCCTACATGAAATGTAAATCAAACCTGCCATCAAGTTCATATAATACCTTACTTTCTTCAATATTAATGTCAAAGAACTTTTTTACAGGTGGCTGTTTCAGCCCTGACACAATTTGGTCTTCACAAATATTTGCAAAAAGTGATAATGTAAATATAAGAGGAGGATTATAAGTGGAAGGTGTAAATAACATACTGTTGTTAATTTAACATTGTACAGCAAAAAAGAAATATTCAGTTTTCGGGCATGCAGTTTAGAGTCTCTCAGAACACAAGCTAGATTTGCTCATCCCCAGCAGGAACAAAGAAAACCTTGAGACAAAATGCTATGCTGAGCTTCCATAAAAACTTTGTCAGTCAAATTCAAAATATAACTATTTAAAGTGGTTTTAGAGTTCAATATTGTCGATGATCTTTTCCATGTCTTTTCCATCTTACCTTGTAATTCCATTTGGGACCCGTTCCTGCATCTGGAGGTTAATTGTACACATCAGGAAGTATTAAGTTCCTGAAAGCAGGTTCTGTTGTTTTTGATAAACCTTCCTTGGCTGCCAATTAACTTGACTTTCTCAGAGATGGAAACTCATCTGGATAATGTAAAAAAAACTTCTTCATTGACCGAAGACAGTGATATTAGCCCAGGGGACTGAACCACATTGTTCACAGCACTGATGGTTGGTAAATAGACCATACCATTCTTATATGCATCCATATCTCTACTTAACTTTTGGAAATTGAATGAAACAGTGACTTTCATATCAATGTCAGTTTTGTGGAATATAGCGTCATATTCAAGTTTATGAAAATTAAAAGATGTTGACTTTTTAACCTGGCATCCATTTGAGGAATTTCTTCTCTTAAATCAAAAATGAGAAATTCATTATTTCACATTAATATTCTCAATAGTTGTAACCTACTATTGTTAAAAAAAATTCTTTGAATTTCCCAAAATTAGGATTGGAAATGGTTACTCCAATGAGGCACTTAAAAATCAAAGTCCTTTGGGGACAGTCTTCAACAAAATACAATTATTTAAATATAAATTTCATAAACCAATGTCCTGAATTTTTTTGAATTTCTTTTCAAACTTTTATTTATTTATTTATTTAAGTTTGATTACTGTGGAAGTACACTGGGCCATAAAGAACCTGTTTTCAGTGGAGGCTCAGGGAGAAAAGCTCCAAATATTTCACATTTACATGTTACAAAAGAATAACAAAGCTTTGTACAGAAAAATTAAAACATTTACAGAAATATAATACATTATGTAGTAAGCTTTTAGTGAGTTAACATTTAAACAGAAGGTTACTAGCCCTTTTGGAGGTTGGGTAAACTGAACATTTGCAGAAAAAGACATTTTTGTCAAATAAGCTCTTTGCAAGTAAACATTAGACAAATGGCTGTTAGCCCTTTGCAGGTTAGGTGGACCATTTTGCATGAAGAGAATACCAGAAAATTGCATTATGGAAAGTATAGTACATAAGATAGCAGAGAGAAAATCAGTCCGAAAATCGAATTATCATGCTGTCCAATGTCAACATTAAAATTTAAGTTAGAATCATTCCCAAACAGATTGAGCAGGGTAGAAAACATTGCTTCTAATTCCTTGACTGAAGGTATAACACCTAAGGGGTGACTAATATTAATAACTTCATCAGCATGAATATTCATAGCCTATCCTGTGGTAAAATGTACATTGCTGTAACGATTTATTTCAAACATCCATCCACAGCTACTGTTAAATATTCCAACTTACTTCCTGCAAATGCACATAAGTCTTGCAGAGTCAGAGTAAAAACAGTTTCAGTTGAGCAGATGATAACTAGGTAGGTCATTTCCTTTCACAAAACAGATCAGCTCCCTACAACGCCTAGCAGTTATAGCAACTTTGCTAATGGAATGCACCTCAGTCTACTGCGTGTTAGAAAAATAGTGGCTACGATAATGTACTTCAACAAGTTTATTTCACACAGACACACAGCCATTGTAGCCACAGTAAAGTATTCCAAATGAACTTCACACAAATGCATAGTCCTGTAACCCCAGTATAATTGTTTAAATTGAAAGACTTGCAAGAGGTGGCAAGTGGGGAAAAAAGTTTTCATTGACAGCTCCACGATCTAACATTATCAGCCACTTTGACTGTGTATACCTCAGATGTTTTATTGGGATAAAATAATCAAGAAATGTATATTCCAACTTAGTTCCACGCAATCGCATTAAATAATTCCAGTTTGCTTTTCACAAAACACATTTGTCCTGCGTAGCCAGAATAAAACAGAAGTCAGTCATTTTCATTTACAGATGGCCTCTGTACCAAACAATTATAGTTACTTTGTGTACATCTCAAATGTCTTATCTGTAATACATTAAAACTAAATAAAATAATGGGTACACATTGTGTTTTAATTCTGCTTTACAAAAAAACATAGCTCCCCAGCCAGACCACAGAGCAACGAACTCTTGCCCATTTTCACAACCTCTTAATTAAAGAATTGAGGACCAACTCAAAAAGTAATTTGGATCCAAGTTGTGGAATCAGGGACAGATTGTATATATTGCTCTTGTATATATACTTATAAAGGTGCTATACTAACACATTTTGAATCATCACATATTTTCTGAAGGATATGAAGTCTGAAACTCAAATGTCTTTATTTAGTGACAGCTGGGCATACATCCTTTTCAGAAATGACCTGAGAACACTGGGCTGGTTAGTTGAAGTGCATGCAGTCATGTAAATTTTGAGTGCTGTAGATAATTGGTCATCTCTTGTTTTAATAGAGATTAGAACATGCCAGTAGTAAAAAAGGGACACCACTTTAATTCTCCCACCAAACAGGCACATGTGTGCATAAACACATAAACACATATGTCAAAATATGCAGACTCTGGCATAGTATTTTATCTGATAATTTTATTTTATGTTTGTCAACAGGATAGGCGGTCAAGTCCAAGAAAGCAAAATGAATGATGAAGCTATATATATGTGCATGTACACCCATACACAGACGCAGGGGCACATTTCCCATATTCAGTCAGCACCATTGATCATGCTTCCTATCTAATGGATAAACGGAAGATAGTAATTTTGACATTGAGGGTCTTCAGCTGCCAATATTATGAGGGAAATGCATAAAAAAGTTAACAGCTGTAAAAAAAACAAAAAAAAAAAAAACAAAAATGCAGGTAAAACACATGATAAAAGTAAGCTTAGTTGCACTGGGGAAGACCAAACTTCTCAACTGTACCTCATTATGAGGAATGTTCCCTATTAAGTGTTATGTCCATATTTTATGCTGTTCCAGATTGAAGGCATCTGTCACACGTATTCATTGTTTTTGTTAACTGATATTCATGTTGCATGATATTAAATCATATTAATTAATCAAAAGAATCATCCATACATTTAAAGCAACTCATTGAACTATCCTTTGATCTTCCTATTTGAATGTTTACTAACTGTTGCACATATTGTCCATTTGCACCATATAGTGATGTACTGTTTCACAGTTGGGTGCAAAAAGGTAAGAGCTATTCAAAGGATTGCTGCCCCCCTCCCTGCAGGGCGTCTGGTCTTATATGCTGATACCACCTGTACTTCTGAGAGACATTTTGACATTTCTGAACAAGCTGGCTGTGCAGCAGAGTGCACATGCTAGGCAGAAGGGAGGAAGGAAGCAAGTCCACAGGAGACATAGTCGTGAGCTGTCCCTGATTTTGCAGTTTGTCCATGTTTTTGCTTCATAATCATACTCTGTCCCTCCTAAAAGGTTTGACTTTCTAATAATTGAATAAGATTACAGACTGTCAGCAATGCTGAAAAATTGAGTTTCATATTCAGAAACAGTCTTGATGCAAACCATGCATCTGATTTTGGCCCTTTGTTCTCAATGGCTTTGTCCCTGACACTTGAGCAAAATGGGTTGTCTTTCTGCTTTTTGGCAGATCAGACAGGAATTTCAAAAGTGTAGAAGTTGCATCCTCAGTGGTGACATGACACTCCCATTTTCTATGTGGCCAGACCCTTACCCCTCCCAGTTCCTATGGAAATAATCACCAAGGATGCTTCTGCTTTGGAGAGATGGGTACATTATACATTGTACATTGTCAGTGCAGAATAGTACAAGCTAGATGGTCACCATTAGAGGCTCAAGTGCATATAAATACATTGCAGGCAGCTATAGTTTTGACCTTGCATGTCTTTCAGGATCTTCTTCAGTGAGGTAACATTGCAAAACACACAGCATTGCATTTTGTGGGACACACAAACAGGATACTACCCATCTGTACTCCTTGTTCTGTTAGGCTATGAGGATTTAGGAGCGGAGGACATCTTTCACATAGCAGTCTACATTTCAGTGGAGGCCAGATCATTAACAGACATGTTTAATTATTGCCTTTTGATATCACAAGTGTTCATCAATCTGAAATTAGTGCTGAGTGTCTTCCATCACTGCAGGAAACCTTGCTGTTTTCCTTTTGCATCCTCAGCCAACTGCCAAATGCAAGAATATATTTTCTGTGATACCCCCAATTCTACAGAAATGCTTTGGTCCAGAGGAGGCACCAAGACCACCTATGTGCTCCACTTTCTTTTGTCCTGATCCACAAATTCATTCAGAAAGTGACTCTCCTCAAGACCACACTCATTTTAATGAACAAGACTGGTTCTCCCCTGTTGTGCCCTTATTTTCTGGAAAGATTTTTATGCCTGACATTTGTTTAGAACTCTTTTCTCTCCTCTGTTTGGTAGGCCTTAAATAGATGTTGTATCCCTCCATCTGACCACATGGCTTGTTTACTTCTCATGGTGGCCAGGAATATTTGTTACATTCTCAAGGTTGTACAGATCATTATCTGTGCCCAGAAATGTTTAGTTAATTAACACTTAGTGATATGTGGCTTTGCTTTACAGGTTGGGCTTTTTTCAGGGGGTTTAGACCCTTTTATCCCTCCTTCTCCTGCTGCTACTTTTTCTGTTGCTTACTTCTTCCCCTGCCTTCTTATCAAACGTTAAAGCACTTCTACTTGCATTCTTAGCTGCATACCTTCAAACAAGCACATTGTTATACTGTGTCATATCAATCTAAACTTCCTTTGACCTGCCAGACCTGACCTCTTTGAATTTCTTGCTAATCTTAAACTTATTCAGCTCATTTTCTACTCAACCAGAAAAAATCTGAATTCTGCCACTCCCTGTTAGACTACATTATAACATCCAACCAGCCAACTTCTCTTCTGTTCACATTCACCCTCTTAGATTGTGATCACTGACCCATACCATCTAAATTCAAAATCTAAAATTTAAATGCTCACCCAAATAGATCTCTTTCAGACCTCAATCCCCCTCCTAATTCACACTACACTTCCATCTCTTCACTATTGAATGGTCCCCGGTCTTAGTCACCAGAGTGCCAACACAACTGCAAACTGTTTCTTACAACCTATGCTCACAGTCTAAAACCCTCTTTTCCTATAGTCACTTGGCTCTTAAAAGCAAAATAAAACCTACAGGATTGCCAAAGAAAATACAGTTGTGTAAAATCTTACCATAATGGTAGATGTCCTTGCCTTCAGTGCTGCAATATTCTTAATGATATGGGATTCCCTGCCATGGAAGCCCGACATGTGGACAGTCTTTCAAAGACTTTTTAATTTAAAAAGTATGCCAAACATCGCTATACCCATATGCTCCCTGCTTAATATACGGCATAAAGGTGATGTTTAAGCTTACCAAAAACAGAACTGATTGCCCCAGGAAGAACACCAGTCCAAGGAACCCAAGAGGTAATGTGTACATCCAGGAAGGTAAAGTTGTAGGGGGATGGAGGAAGGGAGTGAATACTGCAGCAGTAAAGACAAGGACATATACCGTTTATAGTAAGATTTTACACAACTGTACTATGTTCTTACATTCACTGCTGCAGCATTCTTAATGATATGGGAGAGTACCAAACCTTAAGAGGAAACTTGGGAAGAGGAAAGGGCAGAAGAGGCCCCTAAAAATCATGAAGAACTGAACTAGCAAACCCAGCCCTAGCTAGAGAGATACCATCCAACTTGTACTGCTTAGTAAAAAGTCCAGGTAGCTGCTTCAAGAATAGAAGTAGTATGTTAGGATTTGAAAAAAACAGAAAAAGCCACAGCTCTAGTAGAATGAGCCTTAACTGAAAAAGGAAGGTTGTTGCCATGAAAAGTGTAACAAAAGGAAATGGCCTTAGAAATCCAAAAATAAATAGTTTGCATGGATACAGCCAAGCCCCAAAGATCTAGGATGAAAAGAAACAAATAACAGATCAGATTTTCTGATAGCCGTGGTCATATTCAAATAAATTCTAAGTTGCCTATGCATGTCCAAAGTATGCAGCACCCTCTCGATGTCAGTTTGGGGAGAGGGAGAAAAGTAGGCAGATTAATAGTCTTGACTAAGTGATAGCTCATTAAACACCTTCAGCATAAAAGAAGGGTTAGTTTGCAAGGGCACTGTGTTCTCATGAAAAATCAAAAAAGGAGGGCAAGCCATAATGGCCTACAGCTCAGACACTCCTCTGACGGAAGTAAGAGCTAACAAAAGAACTGTCTTCAGGAACAATGTTAAAAGGAAGCTGAAGCAGCAGGCTCAAAATGAGCCCGAGTCCATTCCTCCAAAACAAAATTACGATACCAAGGATGATGAACAGGCTTCCTGGGAGGTGTAATATTAAGGGCACCTTTAAGAGATTGTCTCACCTCAAATCTATCTAGCAGCTAAAGGAGGAAATAAAGGCAGACAGGCAGATATAAGCTGATATATGGGCCTTAATAGAAAAACAGGCCAACTAGTATTGAGCAACTCACACAAATAAAAAAGAACCAAAGGAGCATCCACAGTAAGTGGGTACAGGTTATGAGAGAGACACCAAAAAGAAAATCTCTTCCATTAGGATAAGTAGGATTTTGGTTTTCAGACTCCTGCAGGACTTGCTGCACATTCTCAGAAAAAAAAAGTGTCTATGAGGAATCAGAATCCACCACCCGCAGTGTCAGTTGAAGTGTGGACAGTTGAGGATGGATAAGTGATCCCTTGTCTTGTGTGATTAGGTCCACCCTGGAAGGTAACTTGTGATAATTGGCCCTGGCTAGATGCAGAAGAAGAGGGAACCAGTGCTGTCATGGCCAAAAGGGAGTCACCAGAAAGATTTTGTGAGCATCTTGTTGGATTTTGAACAAGATTTTTGGAATGCAAGGAAGGTGAGGGAATGCATAGAGAGACATCCCCTTCCAAGTTCATGAGACTGCATCCACCTTCCATACCAGAGGACCCGTGACTCTGGCACAAAACAGAGGAAGTTGTCTGTTCAGAGGGGAGGCAAAAAGATCCACTTGAGAAGTACACCAGTGGTGGATAATGTCCAGAAAGGCATCCCTGTGAAGCATCCATTCATGGGACTGAGTTAAAGACCTGCTCAGAGTGTCTGCCACAATGCTCTGACCAGAAAGGATATAAACTGCCTGAAGAGTCACTTGATACTTTACAACAAGATCCCATACCAGAAGTGCTAACTGGCAAAGAAGATAAGATCCTCTGCTAAAAAAGGAAGATGTTTCTGAGGAGGCTGAGGAATGCCCATAAAAGGAGGTCAGGATTTCCACACCATAAAGTATACTTAACAAATGATCGACAGAACCCAAGAATCCTGAGTGATTTGAAACCAAGCTAGAAAAGAAAATGAAAGAGGAAATGTGGTTGGGAGGGGACAAATAGTCACACATCACCTAGTTCATCCAGAAAGGAAGGCTTCAGAGTCCCCAAAAATTGAGTAGCCTTAGCAGGAAGAGTCTGTTTGCCATTCTTCTTACCTTTAGTAGAAGGACAGGACTGCCTATTAACAAAGGCAGGCTTAGCGGGGTAGTTTCTCTGAAATGTAGGCACATGTTTAAGTTCCTGTAAGGCCTTAACCTTATCCTGAAGGGACTTGCCCGTGCACTGGCCCAGTAATAAAAGAGCCTCAATCCTCACCACTAACACCAGTGAGGGGCATCCACATTGGGAAAGATAACAAATACACACACAGTAAAGTACAATTTCCCTTAAGAGCACAGAGATTACAGTCAGTCTTGAGATGGTTACTCCCTTTCTCTCCAGATCCCCAGTAAGACTCCCCACTGGCACAGCTATAGGATACAGATCTCAGCCGAGTAGTCAAGCCAAAATCTCCAGTGGCCTCTGTCCAACCAGTACTTCATGCCCCTGCCCAAGTAGCTGACACACACACACACACACACACACACACACACACACACACACACACACTTTGAGATTTGGTTTATATATAAACACACACACACTCCTGGGGAAGGCTGGCACAGCTCCTCCAGCTATGCCCCCTCCTGCCACGTTATAAGGTAGTAATCACTGCCACCAACTTCTCTTATCAGCTACTAAAAAGACCCTTTCCAAAGGGTGTCCATTTATTACTGTGAAATATTATCCAGTTAGTAAGTATGAAGAACAGCAAGGCTTATTTGGAGTGGCTTTGTACAGTATCACTATATACATGTAATGTACTCTAGAACTTAAATAATCTCTACACAAAACCACCACAGTTGAAAGGTTTAAAAATATTTAGTAATAAATAATAAAAACTCAAGCCAGATCTTCTCAGTTTGACACGGTGCTAGCTAGCCAAGAGTTCAGAAATCACAGGAAAATGCTTAAAATAGTACTGTTGAATAGTTTGACATAAATATAAAAAAACAGCTTGACTACATCTGACTGAATTCTTATCCAACTCTAACAGCAATCACAGTTCTAAATAAACTTACATATAGAGCAAAAGCAGAGTACTGGTGAGTAATGTTCTTCAGACAAAATGCTCTGATTTTCTCTCTCTCTCTGACAAAGTCTAAATTAATACACCACTGCTGACTCATTTTAGATTACATCATTCTTTGGTTCCCAGGCTAACAGAAACTCAGAGTTTTAACATTTCTTTGCTCTTGCTCCTGGCCAGGAAACTACAGCAATAAAAGACATTTATATATGTAAAAGGTAGCAATTAACTCTGGTCTCAAAACAATAGAAGGAATTCCTCAATCCAGACATTATGCCTCTGAGCTTAGAGATCAAACATGCATACAATGCTAGACTTATCAGCTTTCTTCCAGCAGAGTGCACTGTGGTTACATTTTTGAAGTGCAAAATTTAACACAATTTTCTTACATTTAAGAGGACAAACATGTGTATTATATTCATATTTAAAATGACATAGAATTATCTACAACATTCTATCTAGCTGGGCTGACAACCTTCACATATCTTCACATATCTTCCTCCCAGAGAACTCAAGCTAGTTTTTCAAGTGACCCTTGAGAAACATTGCTTGAGAGGGTTAGGTCTATTTGAGTATACCTTACCCCATTTCTGGTCTTGAGAGCCCATCTGCATTGGCGTTGCTAACCCCACTGTGGTGCTGCACTGACATATATGCATGCAACCCTAGGCTCCATCTTAGCAACTTGGCATTTTGCTGGCTGGCTCTGTGTAACCATGTTAGGGGATTATGGTCTGTAACTACAGTGAATTTTCTTCCATACAGATAAGGCTGAAGTTTCTGCAGTGCCCACAGTATGGCTAGACATTCCTTTTCTACCACTGCATAACATTCCTCCCTGGGCTGAAGCCTATGACTGAGATAAACCACTGGGTGCTCTTCTCCCTCTGAAGAAATCTGGCTAAGTACAGCCCCCACCCCATGGTTTGAAGCATCCACCTGTACAACAAATTATTTGCTGTAATCTGGACTGGCTAACAAAAGTGGTCCTGCCAAAGCTTCTTTAAGCTTCTGGAATGCCTGCTCACATGCTGGGGTCCACACTACCTTATCTGCTCTGTTCTTCCTTGTCAGGTCTGTGAGGGAAACAGCCATGGTACTATAACTGGGGATGCACTTTCTGTAGTACCCTGCTGTCCTTAAGAATGCCCTCACCTGCTTTTTGGTAACAGGTGCAGGCCATGCCTGAATGGCTTCCACTTTGGCAGGTTCTGGCCTGATCTAACCACTCCCCACTCTGTGTCCCAGGTCGGAGACCTCTGCCATACCCAGCTGATATTTGCTAGGCTTGATGGTCAGTGCTGCCCTCTGTAGTCTGCCCAGCACCTCCCTGACATGTTGAAGGTGTTCTTGCCAGGAATGGCTGTAGATGGCAATATCATCTATGTAAGCAAGGGGAAATCCTCCTGCTTCTACTAGGATATGATCTACCAGCCTCTGGAAAGTTGCTGGGGCATTTGTCATTCCAAAGGGTATCTTTGTGAACTCGTACAAGCCAAAAGTAGTCACAAAGGCTGACCTCTCTCTAGCACTGGGAGTCCACCCTTGGTAAGATCAGTGATGGTAAGATACTTAGCCTCAGTCAGCTGCTCTAGGGTTTCATCTGCCCTAGGCATGGGTAAGCATCTGACTCTGTGTGACTATTTAATTTCCTGTAGTCCACACTGAACCTGGTGCTGCTATCCTTCTTTGGCACCAGCACCACTGGGGAGGCCCAGGGACTGTTGGACTCTTGCATTACCCCTAGTTCCAACATTTACTGTATCTCCTCCTTCTGAGTTTGTTTCACTCTTTCAGGCACCCTGTAAGGGGCCTACCTAATAGGCCTTTAGGGTCCTGTATCCACCTGGTGCTGCAACAGGTGAGTGCACCCTGGTTTCCCAGTGAACATGTTCCCAAACTCCTATAACACTGCTCAGGTTTCCTCGAACCTGGGTAGGAGATAGCTTCTGGGACATTGCTACCCCTTCAACTGAGGTGTCAGTCCAAGCCTCACTGAGGAGATCAGTCACCAGATCTACATCAGACTACTTGTCACAAGGGCCTCCCTATCATGGTAAGGTTTCATCATAACATGGTACAATTCGTGCCCCTGCCTAGCAGTTCTACCAGGTAGTTAACATCACTTACCTTGCTTACCACCTTGTAGGATCTCTCCTAGGCTTCTTGCAGCTTGTTGTGTTGACAGGAATGAGAACCATTACCTGCTGCCCTACAACATACTCTCTATCTTGAGCATTCCTGCCATACCATGCCTTTTTCTGTTGTTGGGCTTCTGCCAGTTTTTCCTGGGTCAAACCAATGAGTTCCCTGAGCCTTGTCCTGAGGTTTAGGGTATAATGACACAACAGACTCCTTGTGAGATTCACACTCACATTCCCACTCATCCCAAATTAAATCTAGAGGTCCCCTCACCCTATGCCCATGCACCAACTCAAAGGGTGAAAACCCTGTGGATTCCTGAGGAACCTCTCTGTAAGCAAACAACAGAGGGGGTAAATGTTTGTCCCACTCCCTCTTAAACTGGTCTGCAAATGCCCATAGCATGGACTTGAGTGTAGAGTTTAACCTCTCAACAAGACCATTAGGCTGGGGATGGTAGGGTGTGGTCTTCAGGTGCTTCACCCCGCAGTACTTCCACAGACAAACCAGCAGTTCTGACATGAAATTGGCACCTCTGTCAGTCAGTATTTCTTTTGGGAAACCTAACCTGCTGAAAATCTCTAACAAAGCATTTGCCACCTTTTCTGCCTCAGTGGAGGACAAAGCCACTGCTTCAGGGTATCTTGTAGCATAATCTATTACCCCTAGGATATACTTTTTCCCTGTGGAACTTCGGGTAATCAGAGGCCCCACAATATCCATACCTACCCTCTGAAATTACTCCTCAGTCATAGACAAAGGCATCAAAGGAGCTGTTACCTTGTCTCCTGCCTTGCCTACCTTTTGGCACTGCTTACAGGTCCTGCAGTACCCTGTTACATCTCTGGATATTCTAGGCAAATAGAAGTTCTGCATAATATGTCTCTTTTGTATGTTTTATGCCCATATGACCTGCAAAGGGAATATCACGGGCTATGGCTAGAAGTGCCAGACGGTAGGCTCTAGGCACTACCAACTGCTGTATTCTCTCACCTTTTAGCCCTCCATGAGGGGTCCACTCTCTGTACAGTAACCCTTTGTCCCAGTATACAGATCCTCCTTCCCTTAAGAATCAGGTGATTCACTAGCTATCTGCCTCAGGCCTTGCAATGTAGGGTCTGAGAGTTAAGCCGGTCTCAACTCTCTCGTTGTAACCCTTCTTAGCTCCCCTTCCACAGGAAGTCTGGTATCATCTGACAGTGGTGCCTCACTGTCAGCCTAGGTACTACTACTCACCTCTACCTTTGCAGTCACAGTTTTCTTACATTTAAGAGGACAAGCCTGTGGATTATATTCATATTTACAATGGCAAAGCATTATTTACAAAATTCTATCTAGCTAGGCTGGCAGCCTTCACATATCTTCACAACTTAAACTCACAGCAGCTTCCTGAACTTAGCTTTAATATCATCAGGTAGACATTGAAGCCTAAGCTAAAAATACCTCCTCATAACTGAACCCAAAAACAGCAGCCTTAGAAGAGGAATCCGCCGCATCATAAGTACATTTAATACAATGATGAACAACTTGAGAGGAAGCCCCTAGCAAGGAAAGAACAGAAGTTTTATCCTCAGAGTCTGGAAAAACAGAAATAAGTTGACAGGCCTAAGAAAGAAGAGCCAACACATACCTAGACATATTGATCTGATAATTAATCGCCCTAAAAGCTAGGGTGGCAAAACTGTAAACCTTTTTGTCCAGCCTGTCCATTGTTCTTCTGTCCTTGTCAGAAGGCAATAACTTGGGTAAAGGAAGCAATTGAGATGGCTCATCAGAGGCTATGGATACTACAGAGGGGTCAGCAGCAGGACATTTATATTAAAAAGAACAATCCTCAGGCTTCTTAGGAGCAGGGGGGAGAGAATAAGGTGCCTGAGAGGCATTGTAGAAAGCATCCAGTAAAGCAGCCAAGACAGGAGGAATAGCCACAGGTTTAGGAGAGTTCAACTGCAACAACTCCTAGTACCTCTTATTTATATCAGAGACCTGAGTATAATCCCACTTAAAAAAATCCATCATCCTAAACAATGTGCCCCCAACATCCTAAACAGTGTACCCCCAAAGGAAATTTCCTCCAAAGGAACATCAGGAATAATAGATTCCTCCTCCTCTGACCCATAGTCCAAAGGAGAAAGAATTTAAGTAGCATAAGTTAGGGATTTGTCAGTGGAATCTGATTCATACTCCAGAAGAATCCTGGTCTCTAGGCCTTTTAAGAGGAGTAAAGGACCAATGGAGGAGCAGGAACTTAAACCCCATGAGGTGGCTTTAAGGCAGAAAATAACCCCTGAGTAAAAGCCTGTCACTTTATGGATCCCTAGAAGCAGAAGAAACATGTTTAATTTTTGTTCCTTTTTTTAAGGGTATGTCCTGAGAAGGCTCGGATCCAGGACAACAGTTTAGAACCATAGCAGGAACTTCTTCCCAACAAATAACTGAGGAACTCCACTAGGCCCCTCAGAAAAAATCAACTGTGGTTCACTCTGAATGTCAGAAACTGTCGCCTGCAAAGCTTCTTCAGAATTACTGCCAGTTGGATCCTCACTGACATCCAACACATCTGTCAACCCAGCCAGGAAAGCCTCTGGGTTTGTAATGACCTTGGAAGAAACACTTGGCAGATGCTGGATAGCGGAAGATTCCACTCGTACATTTTTCACCTTATTCTTCCCTAATAGCTGCCCCTCAGGGCAGGAGATTCTTTCCATAATATCTTTAGCAAGTAGCTTAGATGCTGGTTCTCAAGATGCAAGGAAAGAGAAGAAAATCTACTGTGAAAGGTTTTTGGAACAAACGACTGACAAATAGAACAAGACATATGATCATGAGTTGCACCTAAGCAAGAAAGACACTTATCTTGGCGGTCTGTATGGGGAATCTGTCTCCCACATTGGCATTTACCCTTCCTGGATGACAACCTCAAGGAACACAAAAAAAAGTGATAAAGAACAAAATCCCCAACTGGGCACTTATCTTGCAAAAACAGAAAATAAGCATAGGAAGTTACTGGGGAATGAAAATGCATTCAACTGGCAGAAGACAGACGCAGGGTAAGCAGACTAGTGTAAAGGATACGTTCAGACTGATGGCAAAGAAGTTCTGTTTTTTGTAAGCCTGAATGTCACCTTTAATGTCCTACATTATACAGGGAGCATACGGTGATGCTCAGCATACCTTTTAAATTCAGAAGTCTTTGGAAGACTGGCTGTCGGGCTTCTCTGGCAGGGAATCCCATATCATTAAGAATACTGCAGCAGTGAATATAAGGACATCTGAAAAGTTTCTATGGGATAATGCTTGGAAAGCTTAGAAAAATGATCTTTCAGTTACTAATACAGACCATTACATCTCTTTGAAAAATATTACAAAACAAGATATCCACAAACATAAAGCTACTTACCTCAAAACAAAGCAAACTTCAATCAAATGTTTCTCCAGGCAATTCTGGAATTAGGTAAATACCCTTTCTGGAAGAACTCCTCCTATAGCGCTCTCTTCATTAAGGCAAATTGCTTCTTGAAATAGGAGTTTTATACTCACACACTTTTTATCCTACGTTTCAAACCTCTAAGCTACTCTTTCTTCCCTCTTCCACAAACACAAATCTCTGCTCCCCCAGATTACCTTCCCCCATTCTATTCCATAAAAATGACAGCAAAGTACATTACTCCTTAACTTGAATAAATCCCATTAGACTCATGACAACCTCTTCCTCTGGTTTTTCTTTAATTACAGAGACTATATAGTCACTCCTACCAAAACATTTACAACTTCTACCTCCCCACTAAAACCATGCCTGTAATCAGGAAAGCAGCCTTCCTTTGGACTGTCTCCAAATAATCTAAATCAATTTAACCATCCACTTCTGCACTTTTTCTAGTCTTCTCACACTGGGCAAAATCCTTGAAAACTGATCTGCAAATCAATCAACATTTAACAGCAGAAATGCTACTTGTAACCATCCCCCCAAAAAAATCCAGCTGTTCCACAGTGAGATCTAAATTTTGCATTGGGGAAAACTTATTCTTCTAACATTTAAATTAGCCAGCAAATCCGATATTAAGTTTTTGTTGTGGAAAACTATCTTTATATAATTTCTTTTTTTGGTCCACTTGGATCTCATTTATACTGGCCTGGCCCCCTGTACCCCCATCCATGCCAGGTGCATCAACATCCTTCTAACCCCTCCCCAGACTTGCTCCAGTGTTGCAGGTGTTGGTCATGGCTCTAAAAGGCATGCTGTGGGTGCAGCTGTCTGTATGTCCAGTGTTTATTATATTTGCCCTACCCATTTTCCACTTTGTTCAACCCCTACAATTGCTGTTTGCATCCAAGAACAACTTTCCTCTTGAGGCCACACCTTCCCTTAGGGAGCGTCAACAGAAAGTATCCACCTCAAGGACTGGAACATGCATCCATTCATGGTCATCAGTTCTCCAAGGTGCTAATCAAACCTAGGTCAGATGGACTGTAATTAGTGCTTTATCCATCTATGCCACTGGAGTGGCCACTATCTTTCTAATATTGACCACTTCAGCAAAGAGAATTTCTCAGATCCTGGCATTGTGCATAGTACCCACTTTGTTGGTGTTCTATAATGACGCCGCTCATGCTGACTAATCATATATGCAATGTGTGTGTGTGTGTGTGTGTGTGTGTGTGTGTGTGTGTGTGTATATTTTTATGTATTTATTTTTTTATTTAACATTTGTTAACTGGGATAGTCCGACTAGGCTACACAAAGCCTATTTTCAGCGGAGGCCTGGGGAGAAACACTCCAGTCACATGTCTTTAGAATGTGGGAGGAAACCAGAGTACCCAGAGGAAACCCACGCGAACACAGGGAGAACATGCAAACTCCACACAGAAGGCACCCCAGCCGAGAATCGAACTGGAGAACCTCTTGTTGTGAGGTGACAATGTTAACCGCTGCACCACTGCAGCACCCATGATATGATATGCATCCACTGCGCCACCCATGATATATGTGTGTAGATATATACATATATATATATATATATATATATATATATATATATAATCTCATATGCAAAATTTAGCCACAGAAACTAATTTAAACCAAATCTGCAATGACAGGAGAGTGTCATTTGCATAACTTTGATGTGCATAAGCAGCTACATTTTAGTTTTAGAGAGCAGCAGTTCAGTGAGTACTACTACCCCGTTATTACTGTTTTGTGTTTCTGGCAAACTGGGACCCAGTTATTCCACAATAACGTTTAAGTAGGTGGTTTTGCTAATGAAATTACAAGTCTTGTATATTATATCTACTGTACATTCAAACAGATAAATTGTTTTCTCAAGCCTTCTTTTAAAAGGCTTAACTAGATGGCATATGTGTGGCTGCAACATGGACTTATTTGCATGCTTCTGCAATGTCAGAATAAGTGGTATGTGAACTTCAGAGCTGGGTAGGCCTTCATGGCTACTGCCTTCCTCAGAACCCTTTCATAATTCCAGTCAGGAAAGATGAGCCTTAAACACCGTCCTGCACATTTAAGAGCATGGACATTGTCAACACAGATTAAAAAATCGTATACTTAATAGATGTGGGTGATATGTGTTGATCCTCTTCAGCATACCCACCCTCCTTACATGTGCCAAACAGTCGAGGCATGGGATAGGATTATTTTAAAGTTAGATCTTTATATATCACTTGATAAGAATGATGTATTTTTCTTGTTTTCCTGTGCAACTGATCTCACCCCAAAACTGTAAGTTAGAAGAGGAAGAGCAAATTAGTTTATAGCTTGAACTTTATTCATAGATGTCAGTTCTGCTTTTCAATATTTGTTTTAGTCTTCTAAAGTATTCCTTACTGAGTTTTGTTTCTGTTTTGTCACCAATCCTTTATCAGTTCCCAGATATTTATATACTCCTTCCTGCTCAAAAATTTTCAAATCCCACTCCAGTCCTAGACTGATATTTTCTTGGTGCTGGAGCCTTCTTGCCTTAAACTTTGCTTTTGTACATCTGTCATGGCCAAATGACATTCTTGTATCATCTGAGAATATTTAACCACTTGCAGTTGTGTTTTCAACTCCTCATCTGATAAACTAGATAGTTTGAAGTCCTCCACAAAAAGTAGAGGAGAAGACTTAAATTTGGTTGTTTTCTGGAGCCAAATTGCAACCATGGTCTAATCTTATAGGTTCATTGAAGGTTACTAGGCTAATGCCCTACAGTCCTTAAAAGCCTAGCCATACTTATCCCTTGTTGCCCCAATTGTCAGTGGTTAGGTGAGTAAAGTTCGCAAAGGTTAGGGTCTGTGGTAGTTAATAACTCCCTGTCCAGGAGGGATATGGGCACCACCCCAGGAGAGAATTTGTGATCACTCATCCATTGATCTAGGTTGCATTTGAAGATGACTAAGGAGAGGCTCTGTTTCACGTGAATTGGAACCTTGTTCCAGAGAAGTAGCAGTCTGTGGTAGATAATCTCTCTCCAGCATGACCTGTTCATGTCAGAGGCTAGGTTAAGATCCCTGGAGAGAGTGACCCTCGTGCAGTTCGATTTATGAATGTGTAGCATTTCCATCAGGGTTGGGTCAGAGACTGTCCTGTAAGCCAGGCACAGGTCACCCGTTAGCAACCTGTAGGAGACAGAATACAGTGACAGGGCTTTCAGTCTTTCTACACGAGACTTGTTTTGCATAACCTGTAATTTGTTGGTGAGAAACCACTGTGGTCTCTCCAGTTGTTGCAGGTGTCTGGTGAGGTGCATGCAGAAGGGAGCATTGTACTCCATTACTGGTATGATGAGGGCCAGATATAGTTGAATTATAACATCCGTAGATCTAAATGCAATGCTCTTAACTTATAAGATGTGCTACATACAAGGATTTCCTTACCACTGTAGATACATGGTAGTCAAAGTTCAGTTTGCTATCAACCTGAATACCCAGATCGCATACAACTGGGTCTACAGTTGGGGGGGGGGGGTCCTGTCTATAATGTAATTAGTAGGGATGTCAACTTTCCCAAAGGGAATAATAATGCATTTTTTTTTGCATTTACCTTAAATCCGTGGCTTTTGCA
The DNA here is from genome assembly GCF_019279795.1 of Protopterus annectens. Lineage (NCBI taxonomy): Eukaryota > Metazoa > Chordata > Ceratodontiformes > Protopteridae > Protopterus > Protopterus annectens. The sequence goes on from NC_056737.1 coordinate 1,950,503,703, forward strand.
CCAATCACTTATCTGTGTCTGCAGTATATTAACATCACTGGGGGACTAAATGATTGCTCTCAATTTGCACTCATCAGTGAACTTGGTCAGCCACATGCTGTCCAAGTTTGCCTGGACTTCTGAGAAATAAATTCCTAACACTAAGGGGACTGGCACAGAACCCTGTGGTATGCCACTTGGGACTTGTCTTTTGCTAGAGGTAAAGTCACCCTGTTATATAGTATGTGGCCTGTTGCTGAGCCAGTTGGCTACCATCTGGTAATGTAGGAGTTAATTCCCAATTGGGAGAGTTTCTCTATAATACTTGAGAGGGGGATTGTGTTAAATGTCTTGGCTAGGTCAAGATAGGTGGTAAGCGCCATCTTTCCTCATCCAGGGTCTTGGTGACTTTCTGAAAGAAGTCAACCATGTCTAACAGGCATGACCCACCTTTAACGAATCCAAACAGGTTTGGGTCCAGAGTTTGGAGATTACCTGTGCCCTTGTTAATACGGTATGTAATGGTTCTTTCCATGGCCTTGCAGGTGAGGCTTATTAAGCTTATGGGCCTATAATTCCCAGGGTCGGTTGATAGGTCCCACTTTGTGCAGAGGAATTACTGTTGTTGTCCTCCATTTTGCTTGCATATAGCCAGTTCACAGGCTGTGGTTAATTGGGGATCCAAGTGGGACTGCTAGGTCATGTTTTAAGTTGTTTAAAAGGCAATCTGGGATGTTGTCTGATCCCACTGATGCTGCATTTTGGCCTTGGAGAGTGCTAAGGTGACCCGCTCTCTTGAGATAATAGGCTGAGGAATGGTGGTAGTTATACTTTGGAGGATGACTGAAGGGGACGGTGGGGGTGAAGTTTGCTCCAAACCTGTCTGCTAGCAGGTTGGCTATTACTTCTGGTTGAGCATGGGTGGTGCCACCCCCAACCAGTTCAGCACATAGCTGCATATTTCCTTTAAATTTTGGTAGTTAAAGAATGCCTTGTGATTATCTTTAGCTAGGGAGGCTATTTTTGCTTCATAATTAGTTTTGGAGGACTTGACAAGATCTCTAATTTGTTTAAACTGGAGAGGGATTTCTTCCTCTGATGAGCCAGCTCCCTCTTGTTCTTGGACATTAGTTTCCTTCTCTTCTTGTATAGCTTGGTTATACTAGGGGTTCATCAGGGTGGCCTGTTATTTTTGGCAGGATCTGTTTTTAATCTAGTCAGGTACAGCCAATTATCTACAACTGCTTAAATAGTTATGCAGAGCATTGGTGTACACCTCTGCATAGGAGTCTGTGTTATCTGCTTTTGAGGGGGCTTTGAAACTTCTTACACCATCACTTAGTAGGAAGTAATTTGCCTTTTGAAAAATTCTTAAGGATTTTTGAGCTTGATGGGGTATCTGGTCATGCAATTGCATTGAACGTGATTGATTTATGGCTGGATTTTACCAGGGAGGACATCACACGGGGGGGGGGTGCAATGTTCTCCCATGTTAGTGAGTACTGTGTCCAGGACATTTGAGCTCTTGTGGTTGTGCTGATTAGCCGTTGCAAGAATTTGCATTGACAAAGTCCAAGAACCTCTGAGCCAGTATGTTTGTGGTTGTGTATGCTTCCCAGTTGATGGTAGGATAATTAAAATCACCCATGGGTAAGGTGCTAGACTGTGACAAGTGACTCCAGTAAGTCCAAGTATGTGGTATGCTTTTCCTGTTTCATGGTGGGGGACCTACAAGTAGCTATGATGTGGTAGGGGGCTTTGCCTAGAGTTAATGGACATGGAGTAGCTCAAAGGTTGTACTGTTTGACCAGTTTTGAAGTGTACTTCTCATTAATGAAGATGGATACACCTCATCCTTTGGTTATTTCATGATCAGTTGTGGTCTGAATGTCTGGAAGGCATTGTAGCCCTGCATGGCTGGACTGGGGTGCTTTCCATGCCTTTGAACCATGTCTCTGTGACTGCACAGATGTCAGCATCCTCCAAAGTGAGGAGTGCTTCCAGGGAGTGCAGTTTCTTTCTTAGACTCCTAGCATTAGTACCTTGAGTTTATATAGAGAGAAATTTATGTTGGGATTTTAGTTATTTTGACGCTGGTAAAAAGGCACAATAGGGAATGTCTTTTCCAGTATCTGAAAGCCTAGAATAGACACACATGAACCATCTCTGGCAAAGCGGTGTGGCTTGTCGACCATGTCTTCCCAGGCTGACAGATATTGGATCCCCTTAGACTGACAACAGAATTTAAGCCAATTGTAAAATGTCAATCATTTTTTGTTTGTGTTATATCATCATCCTTTGAGAAGGTAGAATGCTGCTTAAGGCTAGGCTTATACCTGCCTGTGACACATAATCTGAGAGCTCAGTCATGTGTCTATTCATATAGTCCAGTGAGGTACATCTCAAGTCATTCAGCCCCACATGGATTATGACGGAGTCATACCAGTACTTGCGGTTGAGTGACTTGAGTGTTTAAGTTGTTTTCTGACCTCTGTTTTTTGAACTGTTGGTAATGGGTGATCCCATGTGATGTAAACTTCATTTTCTATAATGCTATGCAGCTAATGTTTTCAATGTTTTTCAGCTACTACAATATTATAATGTTTGCACAATCCCTAATACAACAGTCTTGCCACATTATTATGCCTTTCAGTATACAGTCCTTCTGCCATTATTATATCACAACCAGCAGAAAGATGCACAACTGTTTCCAATTCTATTTTAGAAAACCTACATTTTCTGTTTCTCCCAAATATTCAATGGACTTTGTAAACCAACATGTACGTAGTCCACTATCTTGTACCACCAATATTAACTTTTCATCTTTCAGTTTAAATTCATCTCTCCTTAACCATTCCTGCATTTGATCCTGATCAACATGAGGTTGTTTCAAGAGTTTTCTATACCTGCAACTGTATTTATGCATTTTCCACATTTCTTGCCTTCTCACCTGATCCTTCACCTTATATTTTTTCTTTTGATTTATATTTTGGCACATTCATTTGCTGCCTGATGTTTATCTGTTTCTGGTTTGATTTCCATTCCCTCTTGACGCAGATATACTTCTGTTAAACTAAGTAGGGAAGTCATCTTGCACTTATTCTCCTAATGTTTGGGAATGTGAGGTCAGCATATATGTTTGCAGTCCTATAAATGCATCTCTATACATGTAATCAGTTTTAAAGAGACCCATACCACCTTCAGCACGGGTAATATATAGTCTTGAAATACACTGAGTTTTACAAATCATTTGAGCATGACTCATCCTTCTTGTTTTCCTGTCCAACTGATCCAACACCTTTTGGGTCCAGTCAATCAATCCAAAACTGTAAGTTAGGACAGGAAGTCCAAATTGTTTTATAGCATGGACTTTTTCCTCAATGTCAGTGCTGTTTTCAGTATTCATTTTAGTCTTCTAAAATATTCCTTAAGTTTTATTAAAAAAATATTCATGTTTAATTGCATCAAAAATTCCCAAATATTTATACACTCTCTCTTGCTCAAAATCTTTTATATGAATTCCTGTCCTAGACTGATGTTTTTTTTTGGTGTCTTTCTTACTTTAAGGGTCGCATTTGTACATTTATCAAAACCAAATTACATTCTTATCATCTGAAAAAGTTTTGATCACTTGGCAATTGTGTTTAGTTCCTCGTCTGATGAACTGTACAGTTTTAAAGCATCCACACAAAGAAGATAAGTCGCTACAGTTTGTTGTTTTCTGGGAGCCATATTGTAGCCATGGCCTAATCTGTTAAGTAGAAACTTAATGGGGTAAGAGCAAGATGAGATTTCAAAAAAACTCTAGATTTTTTTCTTTATATTTTCGCACTTCCTTGGTTGCTTCTTTTTCCAAACAGTCCAAGGTTTCCTGGTCCATATAATGTTTTTCATAAATCTGTTGTACTAATGAACACACATTTACATTTGAAGGTTTTGACTGTTTTTGTTGTACAAGTATTTTGCTTTCCTCTAATTTCTCTCTCTCTTACTCTTTTCAGATATATTCTATCTGGAAACTCTGGGCTTCTTTCATAACAGTAACAATACATAATTTCTTTCGTATTCTCAATTTACTCTATCATCTTTAGGGCTGTTTTTTGGCCTATTATTCTTTGTAAATTTTGTAGACTACTATGGGTCTATATTACAAAATTGAAAATACCTGAGCTCAAAAAGCTTAAAGGTCAAAAATGCCATACCTTGAAGTCGATCTTGATGGGACTGCACCCCCCACACCCCCTAATAATTATATATATATATATATATATATAATTATGTCAACTCCAAGATCACACTATAGTGAGGAGAGTTTTCTGATCTTCACTGTACTGCGATCTCACAAAAAAAACTCATTGATGAATGCCATATCCAATGTTAAAGCCGTTCAATGTTCAGCCTCTTTGATTTCGTGATAGGAACCTGACTACTACTTCTTTCTACAACAGGGGGGACCACCCTCTCCTGGCCTAGCCCCATTGTAGGAATGCAGAATGCAAAATCCAAACACCAATAACACAAAGAAATCCACTGAACCAAGTAAACAATGTAAACTAGCTGATTCGGCTAAATCACTGTAGATAAAAATCCACAAGCGTATGGTGAAAATACACAGTTTTTTAAAACAAGTTAAACTAAGCACCTTCATCCCTTCAAATGATGGGACTTCATCAGAGTACCTTATTTAAAAAGCAGCGAGGTATAAAAAAAAAAAAAAAAAAAGCACACGGAACCAACAATGTAACTCTTGGGCTGCTACAAATTTAAAGTGACAAAGAAACTTAGAAAAGCATCTAGCTGCAAACACCCTGCAAGCCTAAATATACATAAAACATGACTATTCCACTATTGAATGAATATTATGAGATGATGAAAATCATAAATTGCTCAAAAAATGTTAATAAAATGATGTTACTAACTACATCAGTTGTACTTTAACAAACCACACAACTAAGCACTGCTGGTTTTGTGCACTTTATCTTTTTAAATGTCATTGTTTTTTAAATAAGGTACTCTGAAGTCCTGTCATTTGAAGGTAGGAATGCACTTAGTTTCTTGTTTTTAATAAAATTGTGTGTTTTCACTGTATGCTCGTGGATTTATTTTTCTTACACCGAATTAGCTGAGCCCATTGTAGGAATGTTTCCGTACTTTGAGGATTCTACACTATCATTTTTTTCCAGTCCTGGCACCAGTGCGCCTACCAGGATTGTGCACTTTTGTGCACTCAGCCATCTTTTTATTTTTTAACCCACTTCTGTCCATGATATTTTATATAAAATGCAGTCTCTATATCAGTGTCATCTTGGCGAGATTTTGTAAACAACGTTCCCACTTTGTGAAGGGACTTGCCAAAGACATTAAGATGAATTCAGCTCCAGCAATACTACTCTTTTTTTTTTTTTCTTCTTCCTGATTTAATATCTCTTGATTTGGACCCCTTTGCTCCAGTGCAATCAATCACAGATTCTTGAATCCTAAGTAAAAGTGTAAAAAAAAAAAAACACTTTTTTTTTTTATTGAAGTAGCAATATCAGATTGTACAAGAGGGAGTCCAGGCCTCTAGTTCTACATCAAATGGATTTCCAACTGAAACTCAAGTATGACTTCACATATGTTGGTGATTAGTAGTCATAAACATATTAACTTGAGCATGAGCTGTAGGTCTGACGTGTCTGCTCCAGTTCTCCACACCTCCATCCCCAATGTAATTCATAAGTAATAGGAATATGGCAATATTGGAAACTTAGCTGAAGCCAGATATTGTGATGCCTGCCCACTTCACAATCTTTATTGCATGCAAGATTTAGGAAGTTTGCCCTGGTACAGCATATGAAAACTTTTCACATGATGCCATACCAGTAGTCCTCTGTTATCCTTCAGCAATTAGCTACACGTGTTATACCTAACTTTGCAACCTTTGTCATAAAATTTTAACATTTTTCTCCTTTTAGGAGACTTCGGCTTTAATTAAATAGAAAATTCTCAACCACAACTTCATGTATTGACAAAACTTGTTATAACTTCATCCAAACACAGCTTACTATAAATGTTTCCATGCCCCATAATGCTATGTAAACTCTTTAAAAAAAATCTGTTAAAAAAAAATTAAATCCTTAAGGGACATTTGCACAAGTAACCTCTTGTTGTTCCTGTAAATTTCACAACTCTACAAGTTATTGTGATAACTAGATGTCCCCTCTAATCTTCAAATGAACTATTACTGATAAGTGAGTTGAATACGGTAAACCTGAATTCTTTCCTGCATTATCCAGATGTTAACATAGCCACTGTAGCATATACAAACATCTTAACTGACATTCCCATTAATTCCCATTTAAATTCTTTCCTATCAAACCAACAGGGATTAAGGACAATACAGAAGGTGAAATAAAGGACTAAAATCCAGATTCAAACAATGCAGGTAAGTATTGTACTGGATGAAAGCTGTTCACAACCCTATCTTCCATAATACATTTCTGGAAAAAAGAAAGAAAAAAATCCTGTTGAATAAAAGTAAAAGTTTACAAAGTAGCATATGCGATGGAAAATATAAACAAATACTGAGTCATCCATTAAAATGCTGAAAATAAATGAGAAATGTAATAAGATTAGAAAAACAACACAGAATTCTAGAAATAAAACTCAAAGGTACACTCCACAATTAAGAATGTATAGCTAAACCGTTTTTTAAAACACCTTTATTAAATTATCACTTGTGATATAAACAAATATTTAAATTCATATAAAAGGAATCAAACTGTAGTTCACACTTACAACCATTATACCTCATATATATTGCTATATATCATATAATCTAAGCAATATTACATAAATTATTCTTTTCCTGACCCCCTTTTTTTAAAACAAGAAACATCTTTATTAAACCATCACTTGACATAAGCAGTCATGCAGTTATATAAATGAAAACAAACCACACCGACAGAATCCTAGTTGAAACCATTTTACATCACAAACCATACTGACACACTCCCAGTTGCAAACATTATACATCACTTATAATCTACCCAATCATGTTCAGTCAAACATTACATAACTCATTTAAGTCCTGACTTCTTTTAAACCTTATTCCTCCTTGTATGTATTGTTCCCACAGTTCCCATTTTTTTCTATGTAGTTTTCTCCTAACCTTTTCTAAAGATCTCACTTCAGTTGTTTTATCTCTATTACTATATTCACTAGTTCTAGTATAGTTGGTTTAGATTTTGATTTTTATTTTCTCGTAAATTGCTTTTTTGGCAGCCACTACAATTGGACACAAGAAGGCCTTACCATGTCTAGGCAATTCCATTCTGCATCACACTCAGAAATATCATCTTCCTCATAACACCAGTCTGCCCACCCACCATCTCAGACAGTGCATCCTACAGGGAATATTTAAACTCTGCCAACTCGCCACACTCCCCAAAAACATGTTTCCAGTTATTTATTTCCACTCTGTCACACCTCCAGCATCTGCTGTCTACCTGAGGAAAATTCTCTGGAGTCTACAGGTATAAAAAAATTTATGTAAACATTTCCAAGCAACAATTTTAAATGTTCTAGATTTTGTTGCATATTTATCTATCCTCCCATTGTTTCTTTGTGGATTACTTATCCAGCCTCTCTTCTCAATTCTGTCTAACCTCCTCTGATTTATTATTATAGTTATGCAGTGTTTTATATTCCCTACTAATTATTTTTTTAATGACAGCTTCTGTTCTAGATGCTACATCAGCCAACCCAGTCGAGCCTCCTACACTAATGTAACTTTCCATCCCAATGGCAAATTTCTGTGAAACTAAGACTCTTCATGCAGTAATTAATGTTGTCCATACAACCCGTTTCCTAGCCTACTCACACAGGAGTACTACCCCAATTCCTAGTCTACTCATACAGTAAAAGTAAAATCAACACTCAGTTTTTCTTGAATGTTGTGGTCAGTCCACTATTCCATGTGATAATTTACTACTGACCTTTATGACATCTAAGCTACTTGGAAGATGGCTAAAATTTTCCCACTCCTAAAAATAATTAGCCACTAACCCCAGAAGAATACAGACCTTCCAGTTTTTACCTATAATGGGTAAAATATTGGAACAAACTAGGCTGTAGACAACTGAAGCAGTAGATGTGTAAGTATAACACCTTCATAAACAGAACAGATTGCAGCTAGATTTTAGACGAGCAGCAAAGCAACTTCATACACGAATGCAAAGACCAAAGGCTCCTATCATTCAGTAAAGCCTCTGAAAGCATGAGCCACAAACTTCTAGAGGTGCTACTTCTGTTGGGCTTTTACACACCCTTGTAACTGGCCGCACAATGACAAAAAATTGTATCTGCTAATAGTGGTACACAACATATTGGCTTAGACCACTTGCTTGAATTGTACCCTCTCCTGCATATACTATGCTTGAATGGTACCTTTTACTCTAAAGACATTCATCTTTAGAAATGTTGTTTCACTAGCTTCAGTGCAAAGCTACCTACTAGCTGCAAAAAGATCTCTGTAATGTACAACAGCTGTTCTGCCAAACTGTTTGCAAAAAAAAAAGTGTGTGTGTGTGTGTATGTCTATAATATAATATAATATAATATAATATAATATAATATAATATAATACAGCTGTTGCTACTCATTCTAGTACCCTGTGTCAATCCCCCATCTAATGCCCCCTCAAGTTTTAAGTGGAGGAGCAAAAGTAGATCTTTCTTGTTTAAAAAAAAACATTTGCTCTATCGTATACCATGCATGAATTGCTAAAGCTCTTCAGCCCTGAGCAGAAGTGCACTATTGGCATTCATTTCTGAATGCTGGTAGTGCACTCACAACTACCCTACATGTCCAAATGCACCCCCTAACACTTGGTGTCTATGGCATCTGCCCCCTTTATCCCCCCATCTATACTTTTGTGTATAATTATATATATATATATATATATATATACACACACACACACACACACACACACACACACACACACACACACATACATATACATTTATATTCTGCAGGAAATGCAAGAACTGGCAAATAGGTTACAGAGATGGAGAGCATGCAAACATGCAAAAAAGCATTCAGTTTATGTAGCACTACTCTCAGTTTCAAGTTATAAATCCACTTTTATTACTGGTTCATGGAGCAAACCCATAGCAGACTTTGAATTTGCCTCCTGTCTATATCAGTGTTACCAGTGCCTTCTAGTGCTATACTATTAGTAGAAACCAAGCCTTAACCAAACTGTTTTTCTTACACCTACACATATATAATGTTTACACTAGATAACATGTATGTGACTCTGGTGCTGGTGAAGGTCTTCTCTTCTGAACTGGTGCAGATTTTGGCACCCCTCTTTGAATCAAGTGGTGGTGATATTTGATCAGATGTTGAAGATGTTGCACTAAAAGCAGCCTTAATTTCTTCTTAAAGCACATTAACGCCAGGTGTGTGTGTGTGTGTGTGTGTGTGTGTGTGTGTGTGTGTGTGTGTGTGTGTGTGTGTGTGTGTGTGAGTGAGTGTGAGTGAGTGTGTGTGTGTGTGTGTGTGTGTGTGTGTGTGAGTGTGTGTGAGTGTGTGTGAGTGTGTGTGTGTTTGTGTGTTTGAACTGCTTTGTATATAACCCTGACTTCAGATGGCTATATGCACTTGATTTACTTAAGAAACTTGCCAGGTGTATCTGCTAGATTCTGCCAGGGTGAACATATACTGGACTTGCCAAAGCGAGTAGAACTAATGTTTGTCGTTTTATCTCCTCCCCTCAGCAGACCCAGCAGCACAGCCAGTTAGATGTGGGTTGTAGTTAGCGTATCAGACATATTCTGCCTTTGTGATGGATGGCAATTTTCATCCAAGTATCCTACATATGATATAACTGAATGAATATAAAGCAGTGCTTGAATAACTACATTTTGTGGCACAGAGATGCATAAACATTCGAAGGGGAGGTATATTAGCCTATGCAGTATGGCTAGATGGTAAAATCTACAGTAGGGTTATGCACCAGTGCTGATGAATCAGAAAGTTACTACCTTTGCAGGTAAATGAAATTCTAAAGAAACATGGTGTTGGTCACGGCAGGTACTTGTGGCCAGGCTCATATACATGTGATCATAGAAGACATAGATGCACTTGGCAAATCACATCATTTAAAGTAGTTTGTTTTAATACCATCATTCTCATGTCTCTGCTCATTTAGCCAGATGATAAATGGAAGCTGTTTGTAAAGTGTCACATGATGTCTATGCACATTTTGTGGAAGAATTCAGCAGGAAAACAGTTATAAGAAATGGCTGTAATGGGAGTATATTAACATAAACATCCGTTTCAGAGAATGTGCACATTAGTGAATGTAAAGCCATCTAATAGTCATAGTTGGCCAATATCACGAACATGGATGAACATGTTGTCAATATAATGTCTTAAGTTATAACAAAAAACAAGCCAAATGGCTCAAAAACTTGTAAACAGTAATAAAAAATAAAAAAAGCGAGCCACCAAGGCAGTATTTGCGTGAAACACTAGTTTATTTAACATTAAACACTGTCAAAGTAAAACCAACTAAGCTCTTTCACCAAGAAACATAAATTGGCTTCATCAGAGATAAACTAGTGTTTCATGCAAATACTGCCTTGGTGGCTCGCCTTTTTTATTTTTATTACTGTTTATAATGTCATAAGTTCTTCATGTTAAGAGGTACTTTGTATAGATTTATTTTTTTTATTTTATTTATTGACATTTGTTAACCGGGTTATTCCAACTGGGCTTGAGGCCCATTTTCAGTGGAGACCCAAGGAAAAAAGGTCCAAAAAACATTTACATGAAAAAACAATATTGCAGTTAAAAAGTTTTAAGCACATACATATTTGAGAGACTGTACAAGGATAAAAAGAAAAAAAAAATCTGTTAATACAGCATGAGTAAAAACAAACAGAGAGCTTACATGATGTGACAAAAACATGAATATTTATACAAAGCAATCATGTATTCACAAAAGGGAATTATACATCTTAATTGCTAAAAAGCAATTGGCATTAGCTAGCAAGCATGGAGTTGTGGGAAATGTGAAGAGTGGGGAAAGAAGAAACGTAAGTAGTGATTTAAGGAGAGTGAAAGGTGTTTATGTTGGATTGTGGCAGGGACAAGTCTTGGAGTTGAGCATATGGTGTTTTAGTTCATTTTTGAAGTGTAGTGGGTGGGTGATTTACATATGTAAATATGTTGAGCATGAATGGTGTTCACGTAGGATGTTCTTTTCAGTTATGTTTCACAGCATTATTCCACATTCACAATGTCGTCCGACTGTGACTATTCAATGGTTTTACATTTGCTGAAACAGACATTCAGTGTTATGTTGTCAATGAGTAGCTATTCACAGAATGAACTCTTTGATGAGTTAATATAGACCCGGCTATAATGTGGGACTGTTCGCTGCGCAGCTAGAATAAGAGTCATGCAGAGATTCACAGGTTTTTATATGTAAACAATTGTTGTTCTGTCTTTGCTGGATTGCCTCCACCTCTTTGTTTCTGCCATGCCCCACTGTTGAGAACAGTCACTGAGGATGATTGTAGCAGTGTATCTTAGTGCGGTATGCCACAATCTAATTGTTCAGAAATGCTCAGTTTAGAGCGCACTGTCTATATTGGCACATTGCAGTTATAAGCTGAACAGCATAGTGCAGCCTAAAGCTGAGCTTCTCAATATTTTCTTTTTCGTCTTATGAATCCTTCTCCTTATCTACTGTACAGCAGGAAATAAACCTTAGGCTGTAGCAGTTCTGAAATATGCACATACTGTATCGGTCAGCTTAAGCATGTAGCAAACTAAATGGCTATAAAACAGGCAATAAACTAGATAATATAGAGGCAGATCTTGTCAGTTGCACATTTTGAAAGTGGCTTACAAAGCTTTTAAGAACATTGCAAAAAAAGACCGCAAGGTCTTACAAACTTGTGTGACAGCATATTAAGGTTCAGAAACTTGCCCATATTTAAAAGGTGATGAGGTTTTCTGACATCAGACAGTATTGACTCCTTAAAGCTGCGGAACTGCTAATTACATAAGATTGTTTTATAAAGGATCAATTAGACATTGTTGAAGTACCCTAAAGCAGCTGGGATAAATACTTCATTGTTTTAAAGACTTTTTGCCACTAATAAAATAACCACTGAAATGTGGAGATGGTGGTCTGTACATTTGTCTCATAAGTCTCACTAGTCTTATATGTAAAGCCATGGAAAGAATTATCATGGAGATGATCAATAGAGATGTAGTAAACCTCCAGACATTGGACCCAACCCAGTTTGGTTTTGTCAAGGACAGATCATGCCTACTCAGCCTGGTGGATTTCTTTGTGAAAAGGGACCAATGCAATGGATGAGAGCGAAATGGTTCACACTGCCTACCTTGACCTGGCCAAGGCATTTGACACAATATCCCACTCGGGCATTGTTGACAAACAGAAGAGGTTAGGTACAAACCTGTATATCAGCTGGTGGATAGCCAACTAGCTCACAGACAGGACCCAGGAAGTTAGAATTGGGGAGACCACCTCTACAAAGAGACCAGTCACAAGTGGAATCCCTCAGGGATCAGTCCTTGGCCCCTCCTTTTTGACATTTGCTTCTCAGAAGTCAAGGCCAATGTAAGTGGTCTCTGGCTGACTACATTTGCAGATGATTGCAAATTAGGAGCTGTCATTGAATCTCACACTGACACAAATGATCTCCAGGTGGGGCTGACACAGACAAAAAACTGGTGTCAGAGCCATGGACTAAAACTAAATGCCAAGAGATGCATAATAGTATCCTTTGGGAAGTCATCCATCTATGGTAACTATCGTATTGACAACACACCCTTTAGAGTTGATCCAGTAGTCTGGGACTTGGGGACATACATAGATAGTAATCTAGCCTTTGACCATCACGTGTACAGTGGTGAGGAAATCATTGTATGTTGCGCAACTTATAAACAAGGGTATGACATCCAAGTCCAAGGAAGTCTTTGTTCCACTGTATTTGACATTCATCAGACCTATCATTGAGAGCAATGCCTCTTTTGATATTTACCTAACCAGGCATATCCAACAATTGAAACATAACAGAGGTTCCTCACTATGGAATACAGGGAGTAAATAAAATGTCCTATGCAGACTGCCTCAAGGCCCTATGTCTGTATTCTGTCTGCTACATGCTTTTAAGAAGAAATCTATACATGACATACAGGGCATTATTAAATCCCACTTTGATGGACCTCCTGCATATCTATAAAACAAACAGCACCAGAATTACCCATTCTAAAGACTTAAACCTTGCCTGTGATATAAATTAGACCTGCTGGAGAGATAGGTATGTATCCCAGAGACTACCCACCTATAGAACAGGCTCACCATCCATGTGAAGCAGAGTTCCTCCCTAAACCAATTCAAGTGCAACTTGGACTACTGGATGGGAAACCAGAAATTCATCTTTGATTTGGCACCTAGTGGACTCAGTTAACCTGTAAATGGTTCATCACCAAGGCCCATGCTTATACTTATCAAAGGTATCAAAACTTGTCAGGGATTTGGGATGCATTGCTAGGCTTAAAAAGACCCCTTGTGGTCATTAGCCTAGTAAACACCTATAAACCTATGAACCTATTTGTTCCTGATGGATTTAGTTTGGAAAAAAAACATAATATCTATGAAGAGTCTCATTGATAATGACTAAATAAGCATAAATTGAAAGACATATACAAGGAAACACCCAAGTCTTAGAGAAAAGTATCGTCACAACTTTAGCTAGAGGAGTAGTTAGTGGGTATGGGGGTGTGCATTGCACTTTTATTAAGAATCATTGTATACAATACAGAAACAGATTACAAACTGTGGAAATCTAGTCATCCTAAGAGATGGCTTAGCCTAGCCAAGAAACTGCTTCCTAAATGGATATTTTCAGATGGCTGAAATCAGCTTACCTATGTACATTGCAGTCAGTGCGGAAGGTTCTGTATAGAGAGCAAAAACTGGACCTGCAGGTGACCATGGTCTGGTCTATCAGCTTCTCATCACAAAGTTTAGAGTAAAATTTAAAACAGTAAAAGCACTCAGGCCAGCTAGATATAAGCTTATTTCAGCTGAATATATAATGGAACAGAAGGATAGATTTAAATATTTAAACCTGGTGGATGGAGTGCTTTCAGAACTATCGGTAGAAGTTTGTGGTATCATCTAGAAGGTAGTAACTTAAATATTCTTCAAAATAAAAAATGATTAAGAAGACAAAATGGCAGCCTTTGAAAGCTTAAGTAGTAGCTGAGGAAAGGAGGAGTGCAGAGCAGAGGGTATGTATATGTTAGTAGAGGAGTGCAGAGCAGAGGGTATGTATATGTTAGTAGAATGAGACAGATGAGAGATCTCTTTCCAAAGATAGTAGTTATATTAAACGAAACTTCCATCCAAAATCTTTGCATGATAAAATGCAACTCTGGGAGGGTCCTAGCCAAAGATATTAAAAAGGTGTAAATGGAATATACAGATGAACTACCTAAGGAGCAACCTGACATTCCTGATACTAATGGTGGTATGTTCTGTGATCTAGAACCAAAAAAACCTATAGAATGAAATACAATTTGCTCTAGAAAGCCTTGTTAATAATAATGCTGCAGAAGGTGATGGTATTCCACGTGAATTACGTAAATCCTGCAAAATGATGGTTCTACAGAATTGTTAATAATCTACCAGTAATTTTGAAAAGCATGAGTGACTGTTGGTGTGCATAAGATACATTTATATGTCATTCCTTAGAAAGGGCCATGGGTAAAGAGTGTTCAAATTAACAAATGATTGCACTTGTTTCCCATGTGCTAGCTAGGTGATGGTTAACATCCTGCAATCTAGATTCCAGCAATATACTGACCGGGTTCTGATAGATGTATAAGCTGGATATACAAGAAGTAGAAGCACTAAAGCTCAAAATGCCAGTATCCTTTGGATAATAAAAAAAGTAGGGAGTTCCAGGCGATCATTTGCTTTTGCTTTATTGACTACTCTATAGCCATTTATTCTAAGGCCATAATAAACTGTAACAAGTTTTTAAAGAAATGGGGATACCTGGTCACCTAGGAGGTGATGCCAAAATTGATCACTTCTTTGACAAGACACTATGGCATTCAACAGGTTAATTAATGGAAGTTTTGTATTGGAGGCATTATAAAAGCATTCTGATAGGATACATTCCGCATCTGAAGAAGTAATTGAAATGAAAACGTAGTGTGTGTACAGCATTAATGTGTGTCTTGTCTGCTGAATAAACTCGTGTTTTTGCACTACTGCGTGGAGTCTCGGTTCCATATTCAGGGTACCTGTGACCTTCCTAAACACACATGCCCCAATAAGGAATGCCAGAATCAAAACACAGTACTCCACTTGGCTACAAAAAAGCACCAGGGCACTAATGAAATCAGAGATAAGGCCTGGGAGCACTGGCGCTTAACATTCCATCCTCTTCTAGGCAGTCATTCCTAGAGTTGCGCAACAAAGTCAAAAAGCAAATAAAAGAATATAAAACACAAAATTTATCAGTCTTCCCTAAACTCCTCCCATCACAACCCTAAGCAGTCCTGGTCCATAATAAACTCCATTCTCCACTCCGGTAAAGTAGGCACCCCCTACCTACTACTGCCCCTTTCTCCACAGTATTGCTGACTCATTCAATAAACACTTTACTGAAACCATTCTGTCTTTGACTAAACAACACAACCCTCTACCCACCCTCCCTACATCAAAACCAAATACTCTGCCCACAGTCTTTTCTTTTTCATCAGTGCCTACCTTCTATATAAAAAAACTTCTATTGAAACTTAAGCCTACAAAAAAACTTGCAGCTGACAATCTCCCCTCTGAATACCTAAAAATAGCAGCAGAAGCCCTAGCTTATCCAGTCTCTATCTTAATTAATTGGTCCTTATCAGAAAGCTACGTCCCCACACTGTGGAAAATATCCAACATCATTCCCTTCCATAAAGATGGCTTCGTCACTGAACTTTCCAATTACTGCCCCTTAGCTGTCCTTTTTCCACTTTCCAAGATACTTGAGAAATACATCCATTCTCAAGTCTTAGACTACCTCTTAGCTAATAAACTCCTCTCCAGCACCCAGCATGGCTTCAGGCCATACCACAGCAATACTACCGCCTTGCTCTTTCACTAATGTTATCCTTCATCAAAAAAATAATGGCCTGTTCTCCTCTGCTATATTTCTGGATCTATCCAAGGATTTTTACATGGTCTCACACAAACCTATCCTTTTCCCAGTCAGCTACTGATTGGATGTTCTTCGTGTTTCACTGTTTCAGTCATTACATTAGGGTAATCTGCTAGCAGGTTGCCCTCAGTCAGCCTGAATAACAAAGTCTTGGGTCCTGCATCGGTTGCTGTCTCCTCTTCCATGACGTCAGGTCATCAAGGGTATAAAACATGCAGCCGACACCATTTTATTCAGTCTTTCTTGCCGCGCGGTGCCCGAAGCAGAAGCAGTTCACAAGTGCCAGTCGCATTCGCATTCGAGTTTCAGAACCGAAGTCTTCAAACTAAAGCTAAGTACCCCGTTGGGGAAACTTCTTCTTGCTCCTTACCGATGTCAGTAAAAGTTAATAATTGCATTACTTGTGGGAAGCAAACACCTCATAAGGATTTTAATTTGTACTGTATTCTTTGCCTAGGCCCAGATCATAATGTGTCTTGCTGTTGGTTTTGTGCTAGATTTAACCAAGCACTATTAAGCTTCTGTATATTTTTGCTTCTAAATATTTTGGATCAAGATTTAATTACCCTGAAATGTCATCGGTTAACAATCCCACTACCTGAGTTCACAAAAAAACGCGAAGGAAAAGACAGAGACAGACCGTCGCATTCCAAAACCGACAAAACTTCTCCTAAGCCAGTCACCTGTACTCAGTGAGGCGCTTTCGCAGCCCCTGATACCCGCTACTTTTGAGTCGCAGGCCTCTACCGAGACCCATGCAGAGTCCGGTATGCAGTGAGATTCTCAGAGTATTGAACCCGTGGATGTCTCTCCCTTGGATGGGTCCAGAGCCATGGAGCAGGCACTGGCTCCTGAGGGTGTTTTCAGGCCTCAACATTTTTATATAAAACCAACACCAGCCTCAAAAACAAGATCAAAAACATCTTCTATGTCTAAAAAACTGATGCATGAGCCATGTGCTCAGGGCCCTATGCCTAAAAAACAGATGATCAAAATGGCTGAGGACTTAATTACCTTGATCAGGGGTTCCCAACCCCCCCCCCCTCTGCTAAGAGACCTAGGCAAGGCACTGATTATGAATCTTCAGATCAGGTTTCCATTTCTTCTGATCAGGAATTTTCTATTCCACCCTGTGAGGATTCTGATGCAGAAAAACCCATCCCATCTGCATCTCCTCCTAAGGTTTACTCTTTTAGAGAAACTTTGCATACTTTAAGGGAACATTTTCACTGGGAGAGTCAGGATTTCTCTGAATCAAAAAAGAGGCTTAGGGATTTCCTTCTTCTTCCTCAGCATAGGCCTTTGGCAATACCTCCTGTATTAGACATTGTTGATGATGTGTTTTCGGAATCAAGCATGGCTCCTGATTCCCTACCTCCGGCTCCTAGTAAGCCTGACAGATATTACAGGGTTCCTGACTCCCACATATTTCTATTCAAAAATCCTGCTGCTGCTCCTGAGATTATCTCACAGGGTCCCAAAGGTGTAAAGGCCTCTACAGCCAAAAATTCTACCCCCTCTGATAGAGATTCCAGGGCGCTGGATAGATGGGGAAAGAAGGTTTATATGTCTGCAATCTTGGCAATTAGGGCCTTAAACTGCCAGTTTCATATGCTTAAATATCAACAGCATGTTATGGGCTTATTGAAACAGAAAGTGATGTTGATTTTTGATTTTGTGGAAAATAAAGAATTACAGGAATTATTGCATTCAGCAGAACAGGTTGGAAAGCATACTTTGCAATGTGGTTTTGATTCCTTGGAGAGGCCTCTTGCAGGGCTGCAGTTACTGGATCTGTGATTAGAAGGCATGCCTGGCTGAAGGAGCAAAATCTGCCTGATCATGTTAAAGCTAAATTGTTGGATGCCCCCTTACAGCATGATACTCTGTTTGGTAATAAGGCAGAAGAGGTTTTAAAGAAAATGGAAGACAAAGCTAAATCTATGCAAACTGTAAAAGATTTCTTGCAAGTGCAGCCACCTAGGTTCAGTAGGCACTGGCCTACTAAAAATTGGTCCTTTCTTGTGTCCAACAGAACCCTCAAGGCAAATCCAGGTGCTCAAAAGGCTCCAGATACCAATCACAGGATTCTTACAGGTCAAAGCAATGGGGTGTCTCCACCTCCAAATCTGGAGGAAACAAAGCACAACCCTACAGTAAGCAGTCTCAATGACTTTCCCTCTACCTTCACCAAGCACTTATCTTTTGGCAGCCCCCTTGTGGGGGAAACTAGCACTTCATGCTCAAAATTGGCAGTTAATTACCCAGGACAAGTGGGTATTAAACATAGTATCCCAGGGGTACAGATTTCATTTCCATACTTTGCCAATTCCAAATGGTTGGCCAGATCTGCCACAAAACTAGTGGGCAGAGGCTCAGAAACAAGTTATGTCCCTCATGGATATGGGGGCTATTCAACCAGTACCAGAAAAGGAAAAAGGACAAGGTTTTTATTCAAGACTTTTTTCCTGATACCCAAAAAAGACCATGCCTGGCGTCCAATACTGGAATTATCAATTTTGAACATGTTCCTGGACATTCCAAAATTTAAAATGCTGACTTTACAAAAGCTACTGCCTATGCTGGGCAGGAACGCTTGGTTAGTGACTCTAGACTTAAAAGAGACATACCTGCATATCCCAATAAGGGAATCATGCAGAAGATACCTCCGCTTCCAGGCAGGTTTTTTGCATTACCAGTTCTCTGCACTGCCCTTTGGCTTATCTACTGCACCCAGGGTCTTTACAAAGTGCCTGGCACCAGTTATTGCATTCTGCAGACAAAGAAGCATACAAATGTATCCTTATCTGAACGACTGTCTCATTCAAGCAGAGGACAAGGACACTCTCTTCTTCAACATCTGGCAGTTGTAAAAAGGCTTCTAACATGCCTAGGGTACACAATAAATGAAAAGAAATCCCAACTGGTACCCTTTCAAATAATTACATTCCTGGGTGCAGACTTGAATACAACTGCCCAGATGGCTTACCTTACACCAGACAAACAAAGGCAATTGACAACATACTTCAAACAAATGGCAACAAAATCCCAGTTATCTGCAAGACAAATTCTGCAGGTTTTAGGGTTCATGGCATCCTGCATTCTACTAATTCCATATGCGAGACTGCATATGAGGAAACTTCAATGGTACCTAAAAAGTTTATGGAGTCAACATTGTCACAGTCTGGAAACAATGATTCCTCTCATTCCCTGCCTACAACAGGAGTTTCTTTGGTGGGCAGAGATGTCACCAAAACAAGGGACTGTCATTCACTCTACCCCCTGCCAACCAAACCCTAACTACAGACGCTTCAGACTATACTTGCGGGGCCCACGTGATGGGGAGATGCATTCAGGGCAAATGGAGCCCAAAACAAATGCATCTGCATATCAACCAGAAAGAGACGCTAGCTGTTCAGAACGCTCTGACAGCCTTCAAGGACTTACTTCATCCAGGACAACTACTGATAAAGATGGGCAACACCATGGTTATATGGTACATAAACAAGCAGGGGGTACACATTCCTACCCCCTTTGCAGACTAGCCATGGCATTGTGGAACACAGCTTTGACTTAACAAATACATCTTCAAGCTCAGTTCCTGCCAGGAAGACAAGATACTCTGGCAGACAACCTAAGCAGAAATCTTATGGACCCGCATGAGTGGAAACTGGATCCACAAATCTTCAGCATGTTAACACAGAAATAGGGGAGCCCAGACATAGATATATTTGCCTCTCCCCAAAATTATCAACAAGACAAATTCTACACAAGGACTTGTCACAGAAAAGCATGGAAAGTGGATGCCCTATGCTTCAGTTGGAAAAACCTATCAGTCTATGCCTTTCCCCCTCTGCCTCTTCTCTCCAAGGTCTTACTAAAGGTCAGACAGGAAAAAACAAAAATGATCCTAGTTGCTCCAGACTAGCCTCGCCAACACTGGTACCCAATTCTAAGGAATGTGTCTCAACTTCCCTTGGTACTTGCCTCAAATACCTCATCTACTGTCTCAGCAGAACAATCAAATTCTGCACATTCAGCTCCAAACTCTGAACCTTGCAGCATGGCTGGTCATTTCATTATTCAAACAGCACCTCTCAGTAAATCTGTGATGGATGTCATTTTGGAAGCCAGAAGGCCTAGTACTAGAAAATCTTATGCTGATAAATGGAAGAGATTCTGTGCTTGAAACCAAGCACAGGGAACGGACACAGCAAAGCCCAATATCCCTCAGATTTTACAATATTTGACTGAGATGCTTGACAAGGGCCTATCTTTTTCTTCAATAAAAATCCATGCCACTGCCATCTCTGCTCATTACAACACGGAGCCTCCCCTGTTTTCACATCCTCTACTTAAACAGTATCTTAGAGGGGCCAAAAATTTAAGGACTTCCAGAAGATCACCAACTCCTGCATGGGACCTCAATTTTGTGCTGGAAAAACTCACCCTGCCTCCTTTTGAACCAACAGATACTGCGGATATAAATTTTTTATCTTGGAAAGCAGCTTTCCTCTTGGCAATCACTTCAGCAAGAAGGGTTTCAGAACTACAGGCTCTCATGGCTGTGAAGCCTTTTATTAAATTTTACCCAGACAGGGTGTCCCTCAGGACCAATCCTTCTTTTATGCCTAAGGTGGTATCCAGTGTGGCCCTTAACTAAACAATTCACCTGCCAACATTTTACCCAATTCCGCAAAACAAGGGGGAGCAGATTCTGTATTCATCGGATGTACACAGACAACTAAGATTCTACTTAAGCAGGACCAAATCTCTAAGAAAGTCTGAGCAACTACTGGTGGCATTTGCTGCAGGATCAGAGGGGAATGCTATATCAAAGCAGACTATTTTTAAGTGGATAAGCCACCTCATTCGTTTCTACTACTTGCACCATGGTAAACCTGTGCCCAAGGGGATCAGGTCACATTCCACCAGGGCTGCCTCTACCTCAGCAGCTTTTCTCAGAGGAGTTCCAACCAAAGACATTCTAGAAGCTGCTACTTGGAGCTCTGTTCATACCTTCACAAAGCATTATCATTTGCCTCTCTTCTCCAAATCCAGGGAAGGCTTTGCCACTGCAGTTCTGCAGGGCCTTATAGCCGCTCCTAATGCTATTTAGTTCCATCTTCCCATCCATAGCTTTGGGACTCTACCGAAATGTAATGACTGCAACAGTGAAACACGAAAAGCATAGTACGGTTGTGTACACTTACCATAAATGTAAATGTTCGAATGTATTCACTGTTGCAGTCCGGGTTACCCACCTGCCATCCCCCTTTTCTATAACTTCTCTTTCCTTCACTATATTCTAAAGCCTTTGTGGTATATTTGCTTTTAGATGAAGGTAAAGTTTATGTCGCTAAAAGTGCATTTACATATATTTATGTGTGTGTGTATATATATATATATATATATATATATATATATATATATATATATATTTGCTCCCCATTTGGGGGGCACCTGACATCTGGGGCAAGAAAAACTGAACAAAATGGTGTCAGCTGCATGTTTTATACCCCTGACGACCTGACGTCATGGAAGAGGAGACAGCAACTGATGCAGGATCCAAGACATTGTTATTTAGGCCAACTGAGGGCAACCTGCCAGCAGATTACCCTAATGTAATGACTGCAACAGTGAATATACTCAAACATCTACATGTATGGTAAGTGTACACAACTGTTCTTTTCACAGCTATCTAACTGGCCACCAACAATCAGTTGTCTGGCATAATGACCTATCTCCTCGACTTCCTGTAACACTCTGTGTACCCCAAGGCTCCATCCCTGGTCCCCTACTATTCTCACTCTTCACCAATGATCTATTCACAGACACCAAGCATGCTTCTCTTATACAGTATGCAGATGACTCCACCCTCATCTGCTCATCCCCAACTATACCTGACCATCACAAGATCACACAGGAAGCCTTTTCATCTATAGAAAGCTGGCTATCTAATGCCCAGTTATTACTCAACCCGAGCAAGACTAAAGTCCTTATCTTCCAACACACTAAATCTAACCCAATTATCCCCCACTTTAATATTCTAGCGAAAGACAATATCGTCATCTCACCAACTGAACACACTAAACTACTTGGTGTTGAGATTGATAAGAATCTCAGATTTGACACTCACATTTTCTTACCATAAAAAAGGTTCACAAAAAACTAGGTGCATTGTACAGAAACAAACAATTCATCACCAAGACCGCCATAATTTCTGCTGCCAATTCCCACCTAATCTCCATCTTACTCTATGCCTCTCCTATACTTACCTACCTTAGACAAATAGACATAAACAAGCTCAAGGTTTGTTACAGTGAAATTGCTAAGTTTGCCACTGGTGCATCTTATTGCAGCCACTACTCACTTAGAGAACTTGACTGGCTTGAACTCCCTCAACTTCACCTGAATCAACTCTCCCTTGCCCAGAAGTTAGTAAACCATCCTCTTAAAGTCCCATTCCTTCAAAACCTTATCCCCTCTACTGTTCCATTAGGCTTCTACAGTCCAGCAGCAAAAATCTACTTCTAGTGACCAAACTCCAGAACTCAGCAGGAGAAGCACTATTCTCCTGTGTCATATCCAGATTGTGAAACAGCCCCCCCCCCCCCCAACCACACCACCTTCTTGCAATCACTTCAAGACTGCACTAAAAACTCACTTAAAAAGACTCTGGTTATGCCCATGCACCATTCCCGACTAGTAACTCTGCTTTTACCTCCCCTTCCTCTCTCCTAGCCACCGTTGCTCATACCATCTGATCATTGCATTCCTTCCTCTGCAGGCTCTGACTCACCCTTTATCCTCCTCACTCAGTCTCTTAGACCTCTTATAACATGTTGAACTACCATACTTCATCTCAGCTCCACATACATATCCAGCTGACTTACACCTAGCTTCCTCTCACTACCTCGTATACTACTCACTCAGTCTCCTCTCTTACTCCTCTATCTTCCCCTTTCATCCCATTAGCCTTTCTAGCTTGTTCCACCTTTGTGTGGAGCTTCTGCATTATATCTGCTTGAGTTTAGTGTAATATTTGCATATAAGATTTAGGTATATGAGTTTAGAACAGTATTTGTTTGAGCTTAGTACTATCTGTATATACATCCTAACTTTATTCCTAGCCTTTAGCTAGATATTGGTATATCTGTTCATTACTATGTTTCATATTGTATGTATAGCTAATGTTTGCTGCAGTATGTATTATTTGCTATTGTATATATATTCAATTGTTCTTCATGTACTCTGATGCTCATTTATTGTTCTGTGGAGCTTTTCTCCCCGGGACTCCACTGAAAAAGGACGTGTGTCCATTTGGAGTTTCCCGGTAAACAAATGTAAATAAACAATTAAATAAAGATGCTGAACCCCTTTGAGCTATACTATTCACGCTAATGCACCCATTTCTGTGTAACGTTTCCAGGGTCACAAGCACACCTTTGCTTTTCTGTGCTTGTATTTAACGTGTATGAAACTTCTTTCCCTTAGGTGTATACCAAGTAGAGCACATTGGAGAAATGAGCTGATCTAAAGCTAAGGTTCCTTGTTTGGTGTTTTGTTTTTTTAATCAGATACGTTTTGATATTTAAAAAAGTCGAAGTGAGTTTGTTGGTTTTTAAAGTGCATTTATCTTTGTGTCATACTTGTACTTGGAGCCCACTTTTATCTGTACATATAATGCACCATAGTGGCTTAATCCCCTTGTGTATAGAGAATAGATAAGCATTTGATTTGGTTGTAATTCCCTTATTTGTTGTAATTTACAGTTTTTTATGACAACTCAATATTTTTTGAGTGTGGTAGCAAAAGCTTTATGCAAACAGATTTGATTAGTTGTTAGGTATTCATTCTTGATGCAGAACTATTAATTAACTAATTAATAAATAAAATTATAAGTGGTTGGTGGGAGGTTCTGTTTATCAGCATACATCCAAACATGTCTGGGATTACTGTAACAAATTACATGCAACATTTAATAATCCTGCTGTGTAAACCTACAGATACCTTCCAGTTTATGCCTTTATATGCTGCACATCTACTTTTGTGAGGAATTTGGGAATATACTGGGCACCCTTCTAGCTTTATCTCTCACTTGTATTATACAGATTTAGGTAGGTGATGTGTAATTATTAACAATATAGTTCTAAATCTGTTGAAAGACTGTTTTTTCATTAATTGTAACATGGCGGCCCTGTGCCCCTTGAAATAATAGCAATACTATCAATTAATAATTAATAAAGAGAAGTATAATATTCTGTAAGCACCTCAGGGAAGCTGACACTGATCTACTGGTACTGTGCGATCATTGCCAAGACACAGAAGTCTATGCTCTTTTTGGAAGACAGGACAATATATACATATAATTATTTATTTATTTAAACAGCAGACACTTGTAACAGCCAACATCTTTGGGTAGTTCCCAGTGTATATTAGCTCATTGCTGCTTGGACCTGTAAATGCACTATTTAACTAGTGCCTTGGATTCCTCCTTAGTCTGATATTGAATTTAATAAGTCAATCCTCTTCCTCACTCTATTAAAGTTGCTGGTGTATTGCTTTCCCTGACTTCACGCAGAACCTGTGCTACTAACAGGATTCCTACTGCACCCAGTGGTAAGCTGCCATTGCTGTAAGCCTTGATGCAAGTATGTTCCAGGGGACGTTAACATCCCTTATTACACTAGTACTCAGCAGTTTATTTCTACTGTGGTTTCAATTCTGGGTAATTGCTGTGATGCTCCTCACCCTACCACCATTACCACCCACCCATATATCATTACTTTTATACCAGACACACCACTCCCACAAACCTTAGTCTTCCAGTCTACTTCATCCTCCCATAATAATAATTAACCTCCTGCCACTCTGTTATCCCAAACAATATATAATCTTGTACATGTAAGTTTACCAACTTCATAGTTCACTTGGTGGCAACATACCCCTTTTAACCAAATAATTCCTATTAACATTCTGAAGTACATATAACTTAACCTCACACATCTCTTAAGCCACTGCATGATGTCAGCATAATACTTTTAACCAAATAATAAGCAACTTTTTTATACAGTCTCAAACTTTCACACAACTTACTTCATGATGGCAGGAAAGGCAAGCTCATTGTATTCTTTTATGCTTTTGGTATTTCCCTTCACTTTATTTGCACATGCAAAGCTAAACTAAATGCTTACTCTCTCAGCTCTAAAGAGCAGCAGTAGCTTCTTCATTCCTTAATTCATTTAGCTTTGGATTCTGTCCAGATCTCCTTTCCTCTTCAGTACAGCATAAATAATTTCACATCTTACTCTTCAGTATTGCATAGCTTAAGTTGCACTTTGACATTCTTGGTGATGACAGGGGCTTGTATTTATTTAATGACTGTAGCTCCTGTTGGCAGCAACAACTTTTTTTCTATAGCTTCCTCAGCTCTTGGTAGCAAGAAGAGCTTCTTCCCTCTTTTAATGTACAGTAGAACACCTACTCACAGAGCATACTGCTTAAACTCTTGTTAGATGGAAGAGTGTCTTCATTCTGTAACTCATTCTAGAACACCAGTTCCCTAAGCATACTTTCTGAAGTCTTGGTGGGAAGTCAAGAGTTTCTCCATTCAGTCTTTCATTTTTATGCCTCCGAAATGAACAGTCTGTGCTCGGTTGGTAGCAAGTGTTTTTCCGTTTGCTCCTTATTCATTAATCTCACTTGTAAAGTAAACTCTTTTTGTGCATCACCAGTAGTCAACTCAGTTTATGCTATATCGTCTTGGTGGCAGCACAAGCATTATTCTGTTTTTAAACCTTTCATCGCTTCATCTCCTTCGACTGTTAGAGTACCAAACAATCAAAGTTTATCAAAGTTTATTAGGTTTTGCTGGCAGCAAGAGTATAATCTCTCTGTAGACAGTGCATCTCTTTAACTCCTTTTGCTCTTTGATGAAGTAGGATCTTCTCATGACTTTTCCTTTTCTCGCTTATTTCATCCTACATGTCTTGTAACTCTTAGCAGAACCACCTTATATCATTCTCTGCATCTTCTACCCATTAGTAATAGCAAGAGCTTCATCACCTTTTACTCCTGAGGCTGTCAGTGGCATCAGAAGCCTTTTTTATTCTATAACTGGTAACATTAACGTTTCTTCTTTCCATCATCTTGCTTCATGTAGCTTATGTAATCTCTCTGAAATGGCTTGCATTGCAGTAATTGCTACACTATGTGTAATTCTCTGTGCATGTCTAGCCATTTCACTCATGCAGACACTCAACATAGACACACAAACACCCACCCACACCTATATATATATATATATATATATGTGTATATATATATATATATATATATATATATATATATATATATCCTTTATTACTTGTGTCACTAAGAAACCCCATCATGAACATAACAAAAATAAATCTTCACAGGCAGAGTAGACTCAAATATAAAGAAGTAAAAGGTATTACTATTACTATTCAATATAAACCTCAAACAAAGCTGCTTAGCTCCTCCCTTTCATATTAAGGCACTGCATATTTAGCTATCATCTCACAAGTCAGTTTTATTGGATTATTAAACTCAGCCCAGGCCACAGCTTTCTAGTCATGATCTCCATACTACGCAATTGGCCAAATCTGTATTGGTAATAAAATAAATGGAAGCAGTAACAGAATCATAAGGAAAAAAATATTTATGTTTTTTATTTACATTCGGTATCACTACTCCATATGCATGGAATGTGGACAACAATAAATGATGAGTGAAGATGTCTCTTGTCATAATTAAAACTCTCTGACTAGCAGTTTTACATATAGAAACCATTGCAAATTAGCTTAAAACAAACCTTACACCAGATAACAGCACAAAACTCCAAATGGCAATTTTCTCTATCCCCTACCTTCCCCCTTGTTACTGTTTGAGCAAACACAAACAACTTTATTCCCAAAAAGTTTAGGAAAAGTCTCCAAATTGCTGTGTGATTTTAAACTGAATGCAGTGGGTGCAGTAGACATTATCTTCAAGAGTACCTCAAGCTAAATGGTTTAGCCCAACTAGTAAAAGAAGCTTGGGAGACTTGACTCCAACACAATATCTTGCATACTGCAAGATTTTGTATTAACTATTGCACAACACAGATGTGTTAGGGTTATCAGTTTTGCCTAATTCATTAAATAGTGATTATCCAGTATTATCAAATGGGTCCTTTAAATCATCTAATAAACAGATTATAATAAGATATCCACTATCAAAAAGCAGGAAAACAAGACCAATGACTGCTCACTGTTGTAAATAATAGTGACCGTTGATTGGTCACCATTTATAAAAATAGGCCTTAACTGTGCCCTGTCTCTTTTTGACCCACCTTGCAGCAATATAGGTACATTCTTTACATGACCTTACAAGTGGATCAGGGGACAGGTATGCCTCTGGATAGGCACAGATATCAACAACTTAATTAGACAAAGCAGACCTAGCCTTTAAAACATAGAACAACTCTGATAACAATCATCACAGATATCTAGAATTTTGAGTAATTTGCAAGATAAAAACAAGCTTAACAAAGAAACATTTTAATAAATAGGTAACAGTCCCCACCTCAAAGAAATTGTACTAACTGTTCTGGAAATCCATCAGTTTTCAAACATCATAGTATCAGGTCTTTCACCTCAATGTCACCCCAAAGCAGTTAATTTCATCCTCCTGTTTATCAATATGGAAATTATTTCAAGTGTACTTGTTTTTCCATTCACACATTTTAGAAAAATGTATTTATTTGACATTTTTTGACTGGGTTTGTCCTGAGCTTATTCCTTTTTTTCAGTGGAGGCCTGGGGAGAAAAGATCCTAAGTTAATATTTTACACAAATTATACAAAAAAATAGAGTCAGTGGAGCAAATAATGCTAGTCAAACATTTGCAGAACAGAAGTAGAAATATGCAGATTAACAAAACAAGTCATGCAAGTAAGAACTTCCAAGGCCAGGTTGTGTAGGCAAGATGTCCATCATACATAAGCACAAATATTAAGTACAGATTCAAAAATTTGTATATCTTATGAAGGATATTCAGTGGCCAACTGCGTTCCAAGAAATATTGAAAAGGGATTTCAAGTAAAAATTGTGGAAAGATGAGAATAAGGTCAGATCAGAGTGGGAAAGATACAGAGGAAAATGTGAGTTGGTAGTCAAGCAGGAGAGACGTGGGAGTTAGTTTGTCAAGTAGAAGAAGAAAGAGAAATAAGTGAGAAAGGTATAGGAGGGAAAATGCCCTTTATTACCACATATTTTTGCAGAATAGGTCAAATGCAGGAAACTCTCCCAGTTTATGCCTATAGTCACAGCTGCTTCAAGCTTTGTGCAATCTATCTGAGCTCCAATTTGGATTCTCATCATTGAACAACTTTTCCTCATCAAATTAATTGCTTTTACAACACATTCTCACTTTCTCTCATCATTTTCTTGCACATTTTACTTCTCATACATTATTTTTTCAGTTGATACTTTTAACTGTACATTACTAAACTGGCAACTGGTTCAGGCAAATAAAACAGTAGACTCCAAATGAAATAAGTATATTTAATGGATAAAATAAAGCACTTTTCATCCAGTATATTAACTTGAACCTTTTCAGATAAAAACAAGTACAAATTAGAGTTTTAAATACCCCTCCCAATTCTCCCATGTGATTGTTCAGTAGCAAGCTCTTAAAGGAACATCACTACAATACCATCCAAGGTCATTCTTCACTGTTACATAGGTACAAGAACATTGTAAAAAGTCTCAATTATTTAACCTATGTAAAATTTTATTTAGAAAAACATTTTATGAAACACATGTATGAAAACATATTTTAGAGCGTATTTTAGAATGTTTATCTCCTCAAGTTTTTCAATTTTAGCATGCAATGAATTGAGCACATGTCGTTCATTCCCAGGGTAGTATATGCTTTCAAGCGGATTTGTCACAGTAATTCTAACTGTTTAAGAATTACTTGTAGGGGTCCACCCCTTGGGGCAGTGTAAACTTGTTCTATTACCTGGAATTTGAAAGTGTGGTTAGGATTTGTGCTTACATGTCTAGCTAGTGCATTCTCTGTTTTGTTTTTTGAAATGTATGTATGTTCGTAAACCCTATCTTTTAATTTACGTTCTGTCTTTCCTACATAGAAGGAAGGACATAGCTGGCATAAAGCAAGATAAGCTACCATTTTAGATTGGCAATTATATATATTACTACTATTCAAAACTTTGCCATTAATTTCTACACTTCGTCCTTCCTGTAAGTATTTGCAGTATGGGCAGCTAAGACATTTAAACATTCCGGGATTTTTAACTATAGTGGGTCTCCTAACCTTCAATAAGTTTTTCAAGTTCTTCCTTTTCCTGAATATAATTTTGGGGTTTGTGCTTAGTTTGCCCATTATTTCCCTGTTCTCCAATAATAAGTTCCAATTTTTGTTTAACTTGTTTCTGACACTATTGGCTTCAGGCTAAACATAATGACAAGTCCACTTTTGAAATGAATGCTAACTGTGTTTTCTGCATCAATATTTTGGGTTGCTTCTCTGGTTTCTAAATTATCTTGTGTTTGTTTGCCTCCCAATATAGGTTTATAAAAACCAGTGGGTCTTTTGTTTTAACTTCCTCTATGAACTCATTCAGTAAATTTGTAGGCTAGGCTGTCTTTTGAAACATGTGCTTTAAATTAATACACTCGTGTTCAAATTCTAAACCAGTGGTTACCATTCTCGCTGCTCATGTCAGTTGCCCTTTCACCACTGATCTTTTTTGGTGAAAGGGGTGAGCACTTGAATAATACAAAAAGGTGTTTGAATATGTGCTTTTTCTCTATATTTTTGCACTATATTCTCTCTTGCTGGCTTTCCTGAGGAGTATATCCAAGTAAAGGATTTCTTCGTTATTATAAGTAAACGTGAATTGTAAAAAATAGTGGTATTAAAGTAATTCACCAATTCACTAGCTACTGTTACTTCTACTTTGATTATCATGAATATATCATCCAGGTAACGGGTAAAGAAAAGATATAGTTAGCCATTTCAACGTTCCCAAAAATATATTCATGCTCTCAGTAGGCCATGACTAAATTAACGAAACTGGCTCCGCATGGGGAACCCATGGCCACTCCAGTTTTCTGTAAGTAATACTTATTTTTGAAAAAAAATGAAATTGTTGGTCAAGGTAATGTCTAATAATTCCTCCACTAGATGTATTTCTGTATTGGGGGCCCTTTTCCTTTTCATCATGCCAGATACCCATTCAGTACCCAGTGTGTGAGGGATAGAGGTGTAGAGGTCTTTCCATCTACTTTTAGAAAGTTGTAATTGTTATTGTATTCAAGTAAGTTGATTTGGTCTAGGAATGACCATGAGTCCTTGCATATTTGGTATTCAGTTGCTACATATTTCTTCAGTATGCTGTCTACAACTTTAGCACTGGCATACATGATGGAATTTCTTCCATCAACAATTGGTCTCAGTGGGGGATTCTGTAAATCTTTATGGACCTTTGGTACTCTGAAGATGACTGGGGTCAAAGGAGCCAGAATGTTCATATAATTGTACATTTCTAAGTCTATTTTCCCTTTTATAAACAAATCGTTAATGTACATTTTAATGTGTTGGTTAGCAATATTGAACTGGTTTAAAGACACTTTGTCATAAGCTTCAATGTCTAATAAGTTTTCTATTCTGTTCTCATAGTCATCCAGGTCCACAAATACTAACCCCCCACCTTTATCGGGTTTCATCACCCTTACCTGAGCTGTTTTTAATAAGTTTAGAATCTCCCATTAATTTTTACTCACGTTTCCCTTATGTTGATTAATGCAGAAAACACAGTTAGCATTAATTTCAAAACTGGACTTGTCATAACGTTTAGCCCTAAAGCCAATAGTGTCAGAAATATGCTAAACAAAAATTGGAATTTATTATTGGAGAACAGGGAAATAATGGGCAAACTAAGCACAAACCCCAAAAGTTTATTCAGGAAAGGGAAGAACTTGAAAAAATTATTGGAAGTTAGGAGACCCACTGTAGTTAAAAATCCCAGAATGTTTAAATATCTTAGCTGCCCATACTGCAAATACTTACAGGAAGGAAGAAGTGTAGAAATTAATGGCAACCTTTTGAAAAGCAGTAATAGATATAATTGCCAATCTAAAATGGTAGTTTATCTTGCTTTATACCAACTGTGTCCTTCTATGTAGGAAAGACAGAACGTAAATTAAAAGATAGGATTTATGAACAATTTATAAATTGCTGGAACCTGTCTTCTGAGAGACTGTCTTACATATTATCTGCAATTATACAGAGTTGAGTATATATTTTTTTGGTTATAGAGTTTAATTGTTGCTTAGATCTGTGTTGAAACTGTTGTCTCACTGTTCTGAGAGACTGATCGGCAAATATACAGAGCTGAGAATATTTTTTTGGTTTTAAAGTTTGTACTGTTAGTTTTTGCTTAGATCTCTGTTGAAACTGTTTTGTCCCACCCACCCTCCTGATTTTTGGTTTGTAGTTTAAATTCGGTGGCTTTTGCAGTTGCCCGCCCCACTGTAGATTTGATCTGGGACACTCCCCTGTCCCATCTCTTTACCACATTCTACCTAATAAACTCTTTCTGCACTTGCTTTTAGTCCTTTTTAATTTAATTGCAATATTTAAACTGTGTTTGGTCTAATATTGCTGCATACTCAAGTGTGCTAGCTTGCGCTGCATGTGAATTCTTTTTTACTACTGTTTTTGCTACTTTTCTGTAAAAAAAAAAAAAAAAAAAACTGCAAGCCTGTTTCCTACCTTTCCTGTAACTAGTGTTCCAGATACAGATTTGCTGTATCCAGGACTGTATGTAAGTTTCTGAGTCCCCCAAGCCTTTCTGTGTTGGAGGGAAGCCTTCTAGCTTATCAGTGGGAGTGGTAAGCACTAGGTAACCTGTCTACCACATAAGTAGTGGTTCTGGCCCAGAATTTGTAGTTATTGGCCGTTTGGGCAATCTCTTCCATCTCTCTCAACTTTCTGATTTGAAAGCCTGTATTTGCACTTGATTCTGTCCTGTAACTCATCTAGTGCAGATACAGAGTCTTAGTTTTAGCACTTAAATTTGCTTGTTCATGCTCAGCACTTGTTCAGAACTTGTAAGCACTAAATAAGCTACTAATTACTATAGCACTCTATCTTCCTCATTACCTAGAGGAAAACAGTTTTTGCACTTACTTTTATCACTTGCTTAGAGAAAAAACAGCTCTTTTTACTCACTTTCCTCACTTATTTAGAGGAAAAACCCTGCAACTCTCTTTTTGCGTGGTCTTGCGCACAGAGCAGCATCGGGCAATGCCGGTTAGTTGGGGTATACTATTCCCAGCCCCACAAAGTCTGCGCTGTAAATTTTCCCTTAGAACTAGGCAAGCCTCAACTCAAGTGCTTCAGATCAGCTGCTCTTATTGCAGCAAACAGAAATCAGCACTTGCCCTAATCTCCTAGACAGCACTATTATTCTCCAAATTTCCTAGACAGCACTATTATAATATAGCATAAGACCCTCGATCGTCCACAGGACTTAAGTTCAATTTACTCTTCAAAGCATGTCCAGAGGTCAGCTTCAGGTGTACTATCCAGTTCATCTGGTGGAATTGGGCATCCTGAGGCAATGTCACAACTGCCTCATGTATACAGACAACCCTCTCCTCTTACCTCTAGACACAAACACTTGTGAGAGATGCAAATATACAGCCAGACTGGAGGCTAAGTGCTCTCAACCCATGACTGTAACAGACAGTCAAGAGGATAAGGGACACACTTGCATCACACCACCTGTCACACATGAATCTACAAAACAATCACCGGCAAAACATACGCATAAATACACAAAAACATATGCGGAGGCTCTAGGTACCAATCTGAAAAAGAAACAGTGCCCTCCAAAGCAGACAAGCAAGCAACCTGCACCCCCAAACACAAGCCAGAACACACATAATTCACCTCAGCAGTGTGCCTCACAACAGCCCTTAAGGCAAAACACCATACCTAACACGCTAGTAATAGGAGACTCTATAGTAAGGCACACGGATGTTCCACTCACCAGGCTGAACAAGGAGAAGGTTACTGTCAGCTGCCTGTCGGGTGCTCGGATCTGCCACATAACACAAGCACTTAGGTCACTCCAGAACAAGTACAAGTATGACGCTGTCATTGTAGTTTGGTGTGAATGATCCAAGACGTACCTCCCTGGACTACATGAAAAGAGACATTGAGGAGCTCTCTGATCATGTAGCCCAAGCTGGTATGACCCTGACCTTGAGTAGAATACTACCTTCACCTAGAATTATACCACAATACAAAGACAAAATGATCAATTTCAACAATTGGCCAAGCTTCTGGTGTCATTCTAAGGGGATCCAGTGTCTGTCTGCCTGGGATGACATGATAGACAAGCCTCGCTGTTTTGCCAGAGCTGGGTTGCACCTGTCACACCTAGGTTTTCGAATACTGGCCAAGGCTCTTGCCGTCCCCATAGTGCCTTTTTTAGGCAAGGCTCAAAGGACAAACCAACCACCGTAACCAGCACAGGTAACCAAAAACTAAGGGTAATACTACTCAATGCCAGAAGTCTCAACCTCAAAATGCACACACTCGAGGCTCTCCTCAGCATGGAGAAAATCAATGTTTGTGCAGTGATGGAAACCTGGTTCAAGGCTCAAGAGAGCACCCCAGCACTGCCATGTTACAATTCATATCATACCTTCCGGACTCAGTTACCGGATCGCAGTACAAAGGGCGGAGGTGTATCCATATTCATCAAGGATACCCATATCTCCAGGTTAGTAGCGCAGCATGATGCCCCAGAGATCATCCATGCGCAACTATCAGCAGGCAAAACCAAATTTCAAGTCATAGCCAGATATAGATCACCCACCATGTCCCAAGATGCTCACTCTGCATTCCTTGAGACATTGGAAAATATAAAGGTCCTACCCAACACCATAATCTTGGGTGATTTCAACTACCCTGGTATAGACTGTGTGAACTCCCAATGTTCCAACTCCTGTGCTCAACGATTCATAGAATTTATAAATTCAAATGCCCTTGAATAACTAGTATGTTCCCCCACTAGAGGGGACAACATATTGGATTTAATCATCACAAATATGGGCGCCCACTGTACCACACCCGTTATCACTCCCTCCTTGGTTAGATCTGACCACAAACTGATAACCCTGGACATCCTCACCCCTCCACCTCCCCCAGTCAAAAAAAACATAGTCAAAAACCTTTCCAAAGCAAACTTCAAACTACTTGCATCCGAAGTGGAAAGATTCACTATTCCCATGCAGAAGGATAATGATATCCAGGATGCGGAATCCTACACCAAGGCACTCTATATGCATCTTCAGGATTGCATGGAACATGCTATCCCAAATAAAACAAAGACTCCTTCCTCAAGCAAGAAGAAACCAGTCTGGTGAACCCCGGCCATAAGCAAACTTTACAATAAAAGGAGGAGACTTATACAAAAAAAGGCCAAATCTCAAGTAGAAAAATCACCCCTGATCAGCATTAGTAAGAAATTGAGGGCCCTCATCAAGTCAACTAAAGCTAATTTTAAAAAGAAAGTTGCCAAGGATAACCATAAGGCCTTCTATGGCTACATCAGAAACCTAAATGGCAACGCTCAGGTCTGTTCTGAGCTAGTACAAAATACACTGACCCTTCTGACATTGCCAACATCTTGGCTGACAGGTTCAGTGCAAATTCCCCCCCCCCCCCCTCACCACCTACAGGGCCTATTACCATTCCAGGAGATTGTGTAAGTCCAATTATTACTGATACGTTGGTAAACAAGGCTCTATCTAAAGCTAAAAACACTGCCTCCATGGGACCAGATGGTGTCCCAGGCTGTTGTACGCGAGCTCCAAAAGGAATTAACCCTGCATCTTAATACCCTGTTCAGTCTCAGCCTCTCCACAGGATATGTGCCCAGAGAATGGCGCATGGCAATGGTGGTCCTGCTACACAAGGGTGGGGCCACAACTGACCCTGGGAACTACCGACCAATAAGCCTGACCAGTCTGATCTGTAAGGCTATGGAACAAATCATTATGGAACTCATAAATGGAGAGATTGGAAACCTACAGTCGCTGGACCCACACAGTTCGGCTTCATCAAGGGCAGAACATGCCTCCTGAACCTGGTGGATTTCTTTGAGACAGTTACTCAGGCTATAGATAAGGGAAAGGAGGTACACACGGCTTACCTTGACCTTGCTAAAGCATTTGACACCATTCCCCATTCAGGTATTATTGATAAGCTCACCAGCCTGGGCATAAACCCTTACGTCACAAGATGGATCGCAAACTGGCTCTCAGACAGATCCCATAAAGTAAGAGTAGCGGGATCTATGTCCAAATCCAGACCAGTAACAAGTGGTGTGCCTCAGGGCTCTGTCCTGGGGCCCCTCCTGTTTGGCATATACTTCTCAGAAGTACAGGCAAGCACGGAAGGGCTGTGGCTGACTAAGTTTGCAGACAACTGCAAACTGGGTGCTATAATAATGACTCCGTCCAACATGGAGATCCTCCAGAAGAGCGTAAATGTGACTGATGCATGGTGTCAAAGCCATGGTCTCAAGCTAAATTAAAAAAAATGCGTAGTAATCCCCTTTGGAAAAAACAGAGTACCCGCAAACTACAACATAGGAGGTAATCCCCTGAAATCTGAAGAAGAAATAAGGGATGTAGGGACCCAAGTAGATAGCCAGCTTTCCTTTGATAACAATGTTGCCAAAGTGGTTAGAAAATCCATCTATGTGACCCATCTGATCATG
The DNA here is from genome assembly GCF_019279795.1 of Protopterus annectens. Lineage (NCBI taxonomy): Eukaryota > Metazoa > Chordata > Ceratodontiformes > Protopteridae > Protopterus > Protopterus annectens. Next base: position 1,950,539,760 of record NC_056737.1, read on the forward strand.
AAAGGGTTCGCATCAAGATCTAAGGATGTAATGGTGCCCCTCTGCTCTTCCCTCATCAGACCCATTATTGAGTACAATGCACCAATTGGAATGTACCTGGCTAGACATCTCCAGCAGCTGGAGAGACCACAGAGGTACCTAACCAAGAGAATTACTGGCCTCAAACAGTTGCCCTATGCAGCAGGATTAAAAAGCTAAGACTGTTCTCTGTTGCATACCGCTTTCTCAGATGCGATCTCTGTCTAACGTATAGAGCCATGTCCAACCCAGAATTGTTGAACATGCTCCATCTTAGCAAAACCAAATCTACTCGAGCTACACGCTCTAGGGATATAAACCTCAACACAACAATGAATAGAACATGCTGGAGGGATAGATTCCCTTCGCAGAGACTTCCCGTACTATGGAACAGGGTCCCGATCTACATAAGACAGAGCCCCTCACTATCACTCTTCAAGAGGAACCTTGATGAGTGGATGGGTAACAGAAAGTTCACACCAGGGATCACACCAACAGCACTACTAGATATGGGCCAAGGGTACTAGCTGCTAGTACAAGGGTCTAGGGAACTACTAAAGGGGCGGTGAATACCGCACAACGTGGCTGGGCTAATATATGCCTTCGGGCAGATAGCTCAGTACCAGCCTATGAACATACGTACAACATTTCAAAAAAACAAAACAGAGAATGCACTAGCTAGACATGTAAGTGCAAACCCTAACCACACTTTCAAATTCCGGGTAATAGAACAAGTTTACACTGACCCATGGGGTGGACCCCTAACAGTAATTCTTAAACAGTTAGAACTACTGTGGCAAATCCGCTTGAACTCATATATTACCCCGGGATTGAATGACATGTGCTCAATTCATTGCTTGCTAAAATTGAAAAACTTGAGAGCTAAACGTTCTGAAATATGCTCTAAAATATGTTTTCATACATGTGTTTCATAAAATGTTTTTCTAAAACATATTTTACGTAGGTTAAATAATTGAGACTTTTTTCAGTGTTCTTATACCTATGTAACAGTGAAGAATGACTTTGGATGGTATTGTATTGATGTTCCGTTAAGAGTTTACTACTGAGCAATCTCATGGGAGAACTGGGAGGGGTATTTAAAACTCTAATTTGTACTTGTTTTTTTTTTATCTGAAGAAGTTCAAGTTAATATACTGGACGAAAAGCACTTCCATTAAATACACATTTCATTTGGAGTCTACCGTTTTATTTGTCTGAACCAGTTGCCAGTATTTCATTTTTGGTTTGTCTTTCGTTTTTGAGTTTTAACTGTACATTAGTAATTTTTGCTGCTGTGACTGTAGCTATAGCATTTGATGTCAGATCTGATTTTATTAAAAGTTGATTGCCATATCTGTTTCATCATTACATCTACCTCTTGTTAGAGAATCACACTTTTCACATAATTCAAATACTTAGGCTCTGAGCTCAGAAACATATGTTCTATACTTTCTGTACGAGTTCGTAAAATGTCATAAAATGCCAAATTCTTATGGGGCTGGTAGTAATTACCGAATTTATCTCTATGTGATATTATTTTGTCTTTCTACCATTCAAAAGTAGCTGTCAAATTCATTTATAGTTTGGAATAAAGCTGGTTTGTGGATCCAGATTTTGTAGTTTTCTACCAAATTTTCCAGAATGCCAAAAATTCCAGTAAGTTACAGTTGTCATATTTCCACTGAGAATTATGCTTTCTAGGTCCAGAGAAACAAGGGTAGTTTTTCACTTCTGCAGACACATTGTTTCAGTTGTGCCAGATACTTCACCACTCTCAACCACAATTCAAATCAGGATGCTTCATAAATAATGCTCAAAGAAAGAATATATGGTGTTACCTCAGTGAAGTATATATTACAATTGACTTTCCCTAGAATGCTATATCAAATGATATGCTAATTACTTGAGCCAAATGAATAACCTTAAAACTGTATACCTACATATTCTACAAAGCTGTTCTTTAGAATTCTTCACATACAGCCCTGATCAATGGGGCAGCCCACTTCTTATTCCCTTATTGAATTGCATATTGAGCCCCTGAACATTTAGTTTAAAAGTTTTTTGCACTGAGTTACAAACTGCATATTTTTGCTACCCAGTATTTTCTGGCTTGTGATCAGCCATTTCTCATTGTGGTTTGCTGCAACTGTCCCTATGTGCAAGGATTCATGAATTGCATATTTGCTGTTACCAGCCTACAATAAATGAACATAACTGTGAATATAAAGAATTGCTAGTAGTACTAGGAGTTAACTCCTGAAATTATATATAACATCCTGTTCTAAATAGTTTCCAAATCCATAGATTTCTAATCTGCAGAAATCAGGTCTCTATATCAATGTTTAATAATAAAGCATGTTTTTAATATTATCCTTAAAAGTTGCTTCTAATATTGCTGGCAGTGCATCAAAGAATAAAAGTAATCATTAAGAATGAAAGACTTGCCATTCCTGTGAGCTGCTGGATGCATTTAAAAAAAAAAAAGACAGGGCCACAGATCTTTATATGCAAGGAGTATAACTTTTGTCTGATGGATAAAGAAATGAATTACACGGCTGGATAGAAATACTACAGCCATGGGATAATGAAGAGAATGTAGCCCTACGATAATGAATAAAATACTTTATCTATTGACACTGTTCTTTTTCAACCTGTTATAGCTGTCCAAATATTTATACAATGTATGTATGAATTCAGACTGTATGAACTGAAGCTGAATTTTTACTTGGTTAATATGTCATTCTTTTGTACTAGGTTTAGTGACCTTTTCTCCCTGGGTTTCCACTGAAAGTAGGATATCCCAGTCAATGTTTCCCAGTAAACAAATGTCACATTTATTTTTATTTATCATGTCATCATGTTTTCCACTGTTGAGTCTAAAATAGTCTATCCAACCTTCTCTTAATTCTACAGACTTCACTTTATGATTTCTTCCTGTAAATATCAATTTAGGACACATTCACTCTTCATCTTTCCTTGTGGTTGTTTTGAGTCTTTGTAGCTTGTTTCTTCTTACTGCTACTGTGTCACTTTTTTTTTTTTTATACAACTTTTCAGTCCTTGAATGATATAGTTTTCTTTTCTTAACTTATATGGTGTGATGAATTTTGTTGCTTCTAATGTAGTAGTTTTTAATCTCATGGGCCTATTCCCTGCTTTATACTATCTGCCCCTCTTGTCAGATTACACATCATATTTCTGTACATTTTGCTTATGTTCCTTTCTATAACTGAAACTCATTTTACCGTATACAAGTTGTACATTTCAATCAGTACAGTGAGTCATTATGTAATGGAGTTTTCCCGGGATTGCCTGACAGTTCTGCAATATTAATCCTGCTAGTGGGCAAAATCAAAAAATATGGAAAAATAAAGCAGAATCACTATTTTTCACTTAATTTAGTACTTTCATCAGCACGGAGCAGGACTTCATAAGAATAAAATGCATACAAAACCACAACCTTATGTAAGAACCAGAAAAAAATGTGTGTGTATGACCCCTCCACCAATAAATCTATTAATCCACATTTTTATCAATTAAAAAAACATGCACAGTAAACCCTAACACCATGCTGTGTGTATGAATAACACTTAAAATATAAGAAATATATAATGCTTATTTAAAAAACATCCATTTTTATGAAAAAGACAAACAGTGACAAAAATACACATTAGAAACATAGAAGACTGAATTATACACCATAAGGTTAAAGGAACCAAACACGGTCCCCAGAATCCAACATTTCACCGAGCACTGGCAGCTTTTAACCTTAAAACTGAACTGATAGAAATATTTTCATTTAGGCCTGGGTAGACCATGGCATTAGTGCGTAGGTGCCACTGTAATTCTTTATTCTCCAAAAAATCATCAGCCAGTCCACCCCTCTGCCCAAGTTCAACATCGTCAAAAATGGTAAACTTAAAGGAATGCCCGTTGTTCAGAAATAGGACTATATAACACATTGTTATTATTATTATTCTTTTTATGAATATCATTTATATGTTGATAGACCTTTTTCCTGAAACTGTTCTTAGTTTTCCCAGTATAGAACCCAGGGCATTCTTGACACATTGCCATATAAACTGTACCCTTTAGACCCACAATTACACCTCTTTATTTTTATCATTCCAAACCCTTGAAGTGTCACTTCATTACCCTCCAGTATGTATTTATATTGGTAACAGTGCCCACATTTTACCATCTTACCCTTGTGCCTGTGTTTAAACCCACTCTCCAACATATTCTCAAAGCACCTGTCCTTTTTATATACTGTTAAAGGTTTTTGCCCTACAGCATCTTGATAGTCCCAGTCAGTTCCAAAAGCATAGCAGTATTTCTGAATAATATGTATCATATCACCAAAATTAATATTATATGCAAGTACTAGTGCCTTGCTAAAGTTTCAATTATTCCTACTAACAGGACTGGAACTAGTTTTCCCAACTCTTTGGCCTAATAAGAGTACATAGATACCTGACAACCTTTTCCAGGTGACTTCACTAAAAATGCCATCTAAAAACTTTACTATACAACATACCCCTTAAGATGTCACATTGAATATAAAATTAATTCAGGTCCCATACCATATAGGCTAACTGGACACACTGTCCTTTCACCAATTACTTCTTTTGATGAACTGGATGCCAGCTTTAGATTATCCACCCCTGAGGAGGTCAGAGAGACTCATAAATCAGGGGAGGGGGTATTTAGCAGGTTATGTGAACAATGGATGTCCCCACAAACTGAGGGGGAGAGGGAAAGGGAAGGGTCATTGGAACTGATTGGGAATAATTGTGACCTGGATGTTGTTTGTAACAAAAAAGATGATTTTAAAATATATAATTACAATAATGTTTCTTTACAAACTGGTCATGCTGATTTATTTGAAAAAGGTTTGTCTTTTGTTCTTGGCAGACGAGCCACTGTTGATGAAAATTTAATTAACCTTATAATGTTTACTAGAAAACTGAATTTTGGGTTTTATTTCAAGGGCTGGGATGACAATAATGCCATAGGGTTAGGGTGTGTGCAGCCTAGCTGCTTTAACCCACCCACCACTTTATAGTCTGTGTTTGAAATGTTTTGTGAAACAGAAATTTGTAATTTGTTTAGGAGGGGAAAGGTGAGACATAGTATGCAGGTCCATTTAAGTTTGGCTGAAGTTAATATATTTAAATAGATATGTCAGATCCCTAAGTTATGAAACCTGATAAGGGAGGGTGGCTTGTTGTCATGGCCACCAATGACTATAATAGTAAGATATTGTCTATGTTACTTACTGATTCCTATGAAAAAACAAGTCTCAGTGCTATGAATATAGCATACCACTGTACTGATGTAATTCTGGAAGACCTTCTTATGAATAACCAGATTACCCGCTTCCAATATAATAATTTGAAGGTCATGGAACCCAGAATTCCTACAATTTTCAGGATCCCAAAGATACATAAGGATCTCAGGGACCCTCCTCTTAGACCAATCATGGATGGTAAAGCATCAAAAACATTTTATAGCTAAATTTATTAATTATTATACTAAGAACGTTCTATTAGACTGTCCCTTTTGCCTTAAAAAGTCATGGGACTTTTTATTGAGGGTGTCACAAGATTTATATGATGAAAAAATTACATTAGTTACCATTGATGTCAAAGATTTGTTTTTGGTCATACCATGTAATATAGGAGTTGAGTGGTTTTATAGTTTCCTGTCTCATTATTCCAAGTTAAACCAGGATCTTACTTGTATTTCAAGAACACTGATGGGAATAGTACTGGAAAACAATTTCATCATTTTTGAACAACAACTTTTTAAACAAATCAGGGGTCTTGCAGTGGGGGCAGCATGTGCCCCCATTTTTGCCAACCTAGTACTTGCATTCTGGGAGACCAATTTTGTTTTTAATTCCAAATTCAGTCCATGCTGGTCACTATACAGCCGTTTCCTGGATGATATAATAATTCTTTGGAATGACACCAAAGAAAAATTGGATGTATTTTTTTGAGTACATTCACAGTACTACTGATTTCTTAGAATTCACTATGACTTTTTGTGATGATAAGATTAATTTCTTGGATGTCACCATCAGGAAGAATATGTGTCAACACTTTATAGGAAGCCTACATATTCTAATATGTTACTTCACTATGATAGTTGGCATCCGATTCATCAAAAGAAGTCATTGGTGAAAGGACAGTGTGTCCGGTTAGCCCATATGATATCTGACCTGAATGAATTGTATATACAATGTGACATTTTAAGGGGTATGTTGTATAGTAGAGGTTACCCTTGTATGTTTTAGATGGCATTTTTAGTGAGGTCACCCGGAAAGGGTTGGCGGGTGTCTGTCTACCCCTATTAGGCCAAAGAGTTGGGCAAACTAATTCCAGTCCTGTTAGTAGGAATAATGGAAACTTTAACAAGGCACCAGTACTTGCATATAATGTTAATTTTGGTGATGTGAGAAGTATTATTCAGAAATACTGGTATATTTTTGGAATTGACCGGCACTATCAAGATGTTGTAGGACAAAAACCTTTAACAGTATGTAAAAAGGACAGGTGCTTTGAGAATATGATGGAGAGTGGGTTTAAACACAGGCACAAGGGTAAGATGGTCAAATGTGGGGACTGTCACCAATGTAAATACATACTGAAGGGTAATGAAGTGACACTTCAAGGGTTTGGAACGATAAAAATAAAAAAAGAGGTATAATTGTGGGTCCAAAGGTATAGTTTATGTGGCAATGTGTCAAGAATGCCCTGGGTTTTATATTGGGAAAACTAAGAACAGTTTCAGAAAAAGTGTCTATCAACATATATATGGTATTCATAAAAAGAATAATAATAATAATGCATTATATAGTCATACTCTGAACACAATGGGCATTCCTTTAAGTTTACTATTACTGACCATGTTGAACTTGGGCAGAGGGGTCGACAGACTGATGATTTTTTGGAGTATAAAGAATTACAGTGGCATCTATGCACTAATGCCACAGTCTATCCAGGCCTAAATAAAAATATTTCTATCAGTTTAGTTTTAAGGTTAAAAGCTGCCAGTGCTCTGCAAAATGTTGGACTCTGGGGACCATTCTTGGTTCCTTTAACTTTATGGTGTATAATTCAGTCTTCTGTGTTTTTAATGTGTGTTTTTGCCACTGTTTGACTTTTTTATAAACATGGATGTATTTAAAATAAGCATTACATATTTCTTATATTTTTAAATGTTATTCATACACACAGCATGGTGTTAGGGTTTACTGTACATGGTTGTTTAATTGATAAAAATGTGGATCCATATGTTTATTGGTGGTAGGGGCCACACACACATTGTTTTATGATTTTTATATAAGGTTGTGGGTTTGTATGTATTTTATTCTGATGAAGTCCTGCTCTATGCGGACGAAAGTGTTTAATAAAGTGACAAATAGTGATTCTGCTGTGATTCTCCACCTTTTTTTTTTTTTTAAAGTTTGTTTGTGTCTTGTGGCATTTCTGCTAGTGGGCAATTGATCCAGTGGTTGTAGTTATAATTACTGCTTAGAAAACAGTCTTACTGGTTGCCAGAGAAATATTTGCTGCAGGAAGTATAGACTGCCCATTGTCTAAGACAGCCATATCTGTATAGAATCAATTTGTTTTATATAGTCTTTATCAGTCTGTTTTGACAGCAGAATCCAAATGCAATTTAATAAATGTTTCCCATATTCAAATAAAAAAATAGACAAAACAACTGTGATGTCTCGGAAAATAAAAATGGACAAATGCAGTGTGACTAGTAATTGATGATATTGCTGTACCAGTTTACTTTTAGAATCCACGTTTTTGGCATAAGATAAGCCCATCAGTAGAAGAACATTCCTCTTCCGTTTCATTAACTGTTGTATTTTAATATGGAGCATGTATGAATGGTACAAATAAAAGCAAATGCAAGAAAACAACCTTATTTTTCCTGTCCCTTACCATATTCTTTCCTCTGAGTTGGTCACTGTGCCTAGCAACTGTAACATTTAGTATTATCTGCTTTATTCTAAGTTGCTTTTGCATTGCAACTAATGCGTAAATTTGAGAAGAGATGAAACAATGAGTTAGAACTAAATAGAGTGATTTATATCTTTCTTACATGGTGCAGTTATGGTATCCTTAGTATATATAATAGATATATTTTTCCCTATCAAAAATTGTTGCACATATTTGTATTGATAGTGCGTGTACAAGTCAAATGACTATTTGTTTATAACAGTTTTGCTAAAATATATGCCCTGTGTGCAGTCACCATTCCCAAGATACATCTGTGCTATCAGAGTTTCAAACTGGAATCAAGGCTTTAGAAACTATTGTCTGTTGCCATGTTTGTAAACGTATCTTGGTTACGGTAGGACTCTGACCCATATTTTGCTTATCTTTTTTGTTCTGCGTGAAATGATAGCTGTAGTACTTCCTTGTTCTGCACTAAAGGTTGCAGTAATCAGATTTTGCCAAGAAGAGTGGCAATAAAAATGCAGGAAGGCTACATTAGCAATATTAAAATTAAAGCTTAATGCTTGGAAAGTTATATTTTGTATGCTATTCCCTTCATTTTATAACAAAAACAGGGTTCACTGTGGAATTAAGCTTTTTGTCAACACATACTATTATGCAATTTAATTGGAAGAAAATTCTGTAACATGTTCAACAGAAGCTGTGCTGCCGTGTGCATTGATGGATGAATATTCTGCAATAACATTAAGACAGACAGAGATACTGATGCAGTAACAGGACACCTTTATAGGATATTTATAAAATTCCAAACAGTGGGCAAAGGAAAGTTCATTGCCTTTACAGGGTAGTTGCAGAAGGGATAGAACCAATCTATGTTGTACAGTTTCTTGTATGTGTGCTTGCTGTTGCTTATGATACAGAAAATCATACATGAGGAATATAGCTGTTTTTAACCTTTAAATATATTTTATAAGATAAGCCTATCATTTGATAGCACAAGTCTTGCACTGAATTGAGCAAACACTGTCCTGTTTGTGCTCTTACACACAGTTTAGATTTTCACATTCTTTTTAGCTCTGATCTTGACTAACAACCTGCATTTTATCCCCACAGGTGCAGCTCTGGAGAGGAAGCATACCTCTGAGTTCTCTTTTCGGTTTCTAATCCCATGACTGGAATAGAACCTATTCCTAAGTCAGGGTATAATTAAAGTTCATGAAATTAGAATTGTTTCCATCTTGGATGTTAGTCAGAAGTGCTATTCGCAGCACTCACAATGTTCCCAGAAATGACTCCTTTTGTAATTCATACGAAGTTGCATGTAACAGTAGCGTGTCTAAGTATGACCATGGATTCTTTTTTTATTCGAATCACTGCCCCTCCTTCTATTGGAACTGTGTGGCTATCTTTTTTCTACATTGCTCTTGTTTCTGCCTACAAATTCTGATGACTTTGTGTTTCTCTCTATGTAAGATACTGTAATCACTAGGTTTGGTAATGTCTATGATAAATGCTACTTTTGTCTTTTTTCATGGATTACCATGTTTTTCTTGCATGTATTTTTTGAACTGTTGGTACTGGATGATGCCATGTGATGTAGGCTTCATCATTTTCTACATTGCTTTGTGGTTCATGTTTCCAATACTTCTCAGCTACTTCTGTATTGTAGTGCACAATCCCGAATGCAAGAGTCTTGCCACATTTTTGTGTACAGGTCCTGTGCCATGAGTGTATCACACCCAGCAAAAAGATGTGTGACCGTTTCCAATTCTTTTTTTTTTTTTTACAGAATCTGCATGTGTCTGTTTCTCCCAGATGTTCAGTGGACTTTGTAAACCACTATGTTTGTAGTCCATTATCATGGGCTGCCACTATTAACCTGTCCTATTTTGGTTTCAACCTGCCTTTCCTTACCTTTTCCTGTGTCAAACCCTCATCAGCATGAGGTTGTTCTAGGAGATTTCTTTACTCGCCACTATACTAAAGGCTTTTCCACATTTATTTCCTTCTCATCTTATACTTTCCCTTATATGTTTTCTTTTGTCTTTTGGCACATTCAGTTTGTTGGCTTCTGGTTTGATTTCCCTGCCTGCTTGACGCCGGAATGCTTCTGCAAAACTAAGCACACATGCCATCATAGGCAAATTATCATGTTTTAAATCTTTCACTAAGTTTGGATATGATGAGGTCAACAGGTATGTATGCAGCCCCATGACTGCAGATCTGTGCCTGTGCATGTTGTCATTGTTGAAGAAGATGCACATACCTCCTTCAGAGCTAGGAACATATAATCTAGATATACATTGATTTTTATATATCATTTGATAAGTGTGAAGCATTTTTCCTGTTTTCCTGTCCAACTGATCCAATACCTTTTGGGCCAATCGGTCACACCAAAACTGTATGTTAAAACAGGAAGAACAAACTGGTTTATAGCTTGGACTTTAATCCTAGATGTGAAGGCTAATTTCAGTTTTGGTTTTAGTTTACTGAAATATTCCTTACAGAGTATTATTCATATATGTTTGTTTTATTGCCTATCCTGGAACCCCTAACAGTATATGTTCTCTTATTTAGATGAGGTGTTAATGGTGGGGAGACATGTTTCAACAGTATATGATGACGCAAGCAAGAACAACTGGGCTTTCCAAAGTATGGCATTCTGTTCATCTTGAATCTCTCCAGTGAGAAATGTGTCCAATTTTGTATCTGCTGAGATCTTTCAGGGGGTAGGGTAGGATTCCCATTTTTCAGTATTCTTCTGATCTCGTTGCAAGCTTGTGATGGGTCAGCATAACAAAAGCAGGAGTTATATGCTTTCTCATTAAAAAAAAATGCTCGGTAAGGCTAAAGTTGAGAGACAACCAAAAACATCAGTTGATGAAGTATGAAATCTTGCAGAATGAGTCTGTTTACCTTACTCTTTAATTGTTCTCTAATCCTAGTTAACTTTTGACATAATGTCTTGTAGTCTGCACATTAATTGCCTCTTTTTCTGCTATTGAATCTATTTTTTTTTCTTATGCATTTTCTGTATCTACGGCCATTTCATTAAAAAAATGCCTTCATTTCACTCTTAACTATGCTTCTGTCCACAGATGATGCTCTCTTTTGTTATGTAACTATCTTTGGAAATATGTAGTGTTTTAACGTGCAGCTTTTTTCTAAGATACTTAAATTTTGTTATATTCCCATTTTCCATTGTATTTATCTATCTGTCCAAGGTTATACATATTAAATTCTTATTTTCTGTCCTAGTATGCCTTTTGAGGTATATATTCTACACTATTGTAGCTGTTGTCTGCTAACTGATTTTGAAACATACCAGTGTAAAGATGGGATCAGCAGGATAGGGTGTCAACAATTTCCAGAAAAGAAGGACAACGTCCTTCTCTCCTTATTTTATTTCATTTTTGTTTACTACTTGTACTTTCTTTCTAAGCATAATATCATCTCTCAGTCCTTACTACATTTGCTTATTCCTTGGCTGTGTTACTAGAAATCCATATTTCTTTTTCTGTTTTTAGGATTCTGTACTCCCTGTTCTGTTGCACACTGGGCAGAGTTTCCCTTCCAGGTGCAGTATTTGCATCTCTTTTTACTGAATCTAAGCTGTCTTGCCATTAGGTGTTCCTGTGTTTCTTTACTTTCCTTTTTATTCCTGTTTCACGGCAGCCTTCTTATAGACTTTCGTTTTTTTTAATAAACTTTTGTTTACCCAAACCCATACCTCAACTTCTTAGGGCAATAAATCTGGACAAAGCCATAAAACGGGGACAAAGTCCCAAAATATGGACAATTTTTAAATACTGCTCTTACAAACTTAGAAAGTTGATAGAATAACAGGTTTTGCATTAGCATGAACGTTTCCGAAGGATATGAAGTCTGAAACTCAAATACCTGTCTTTTATTTCTAACTTCAGTCTGTAATGATTTACCACTAATTTGTCAGAAAGATACAGGTATATGAAAAACAGACCAAAAATATGAGGCCAAAATCTGGACATTCTGTGAAAATCTGTACAGCTGAGAGGTATGCCACCAGTGTTACCTATAAAGACAGTAAGGAGGGCATAAGTATAGTTAACATCCTCTTCTTTGTAGTCTACCATTTCTGTCAGCATTTTTTTTCATATTTTTAATACATTACCTGTTGCACAGAAGGTGCTGCGGTAGCGTTGTCGCCTCACAGTAAGACATTGTCCTGTTCGATTTTCAGCTAAAGCGTCTTCTGTGTGGAGCCTTGCGTGAGTGGGCGTACCTTCGTTGAAGATTGTACGTCAGGGCTGGCAACTTGGTACGTAAAAATCTACTGCCAATCATTAGCGGACCGGAGTTCCGCTATGGCGACCCCTAACCGGGAAAAGCCAAAAGATACAACAACCTGTTGCACAGAACCAGTAGGTTTCTTTATGTAATGCCATTTTTCTAAATGTCATAAAGCAGAAACAGACATCTTTCCTCAGGCATATTCACCACGTGTGCAGAAGATGACATTTATGTTTTTTATTGTAAAAAATATATTTGCTTAAGAACATTTGTAAATAAACAACAGAAAAATAAGAAATGATAGCCATCCCAATTTTGTCATATCGGCTAAGAATTTAATTTTCCTTTAGTCACTTCTCAGTCTGTTCACCAGTAACAGAAAAGGCATCATCATAGAACTCTTTGTTAAGTTTGCAGATGTCCTTTCCAACAAACTCCTTGGCATCAAAATAGACTCATCCATATCTGAAGCTGCTCCACTCCTTTAGGGTGTACCTCTAGGATCCATATCGACCCCCTTATTTTTCTCTGTCTTTATTAACAAACTACCACATGACCTTCCACATATAACCCTGTCACTTTGACAGATAATATGGCTGCATACAGATCAGTCCATCTCACTTTACAGCTTAGACCCATCTTGGTACAGACTTGCATTACCTGAATAATTTGTACCCTGTGACCTTGAAGATGTGAGGAATTAGGAGTGCAGTTCTGTGGACAATTTAAAAATAAAATGTTTACACCATTTTGCTCATCACTGTAGTACATTCCATCCTTGCTGACTTCACTTTGTGAATGTATAGTTCATGCTGTCATGTTGCTCTCCATTTGAGATACTTTAGGTGCAGCTAACATTGGGTAAGACAAAAATTCAGGTCGCAGCCTGCTATATGTCCCCAACCATGTCCCAAGACTCACACTCCAAGTTTCTAAGCACCCTGGAAAATATTAGGGTCCAACCTAACACTCTCATACTGGGAGACTTTAACTAAACTTCAATTAACTGGAAAAACTACTCATGTACCAATACATTTGCCCAACGTTTCTTGGAATTCATTAATTCCAATGCCCTGCACCAGCTCGTTCTTACCCCGACTAGAGGTAGCAACATCCTTGACCTGGTCAATACTAACATGGGCGACCATTGCTCTACACCAATAGTCAACTCCTCCCTGGTTAGATCCGACTGCAAACTAATAACCTTGGAGATCCACATCCCTCCCACCCCCAAAGGTAACCACCATGAAAAACTTCTCCAAAGCTAACTTTGGGCTCTTAAAAACAGAGGTGGCTAACTTCATGGCACCCATGTAAATGGAGAATAGTTACATGACCGCCGAATCATACGACAGTGCACTGTACGAACACATACACAAATGCATGGATCTCGCCATACCCAATAGAACCAAGATGCTCTCCTCCAAAGAAAGGAAGCCAATCTGGTGGTCCCCCTGCCATAAACAAAGTCTACAACAGAAGGAAAAAACTGATGTGGAATAAGGTAAAGTCCTAAGACTGGAAAAACTCCCTTATCAGCCTCAACAAAAAGTTGAGATTCCTCATCAAATCCTCTAAAGCTAGCTATGAAAACAGAATTGCAGCAGATAGTAAAGACAACCACAAGGCCTTCTATAGTTATGTAAAGAATCTTCATGACAATACCCACATTTGCTCTGAGTTACTGCACAATGGTACCTCCTATACCGAGCCAACATATATTGCCAGTATTGGCCGACAGATTCAGTGCTAACTTTACCCCCTCTCTCCCCCAAAGGACAAATCACAATACCAGCAGATTGCCAGGCAACCAGTATTACTGATGCACAGGTTAAAACAGCACTGTCCAAGGCCAAGAATACAACTTCTACGGAACCTGACAATATCCCTGACTGTGTTCTACATGAACTACAGAGTGAACTGGCACCTCACCTGTGTGCCCTGTTCAATCACAGCCTCACATCAGGCTTTGTTCCTACCAAATGGTGCACAACTACAGTAATCCCTCTCCACAAAGGAGGAGTGACTACAGACCCTGGGAACTATTGTCCCATTAGCCTGACAAGTCTGATATGCAAAGCTATGGAACTCATCATCATGGACCTAATAAACAAGGATATAGGGAATATCCAAACTCTGGATCCAACACAGTTTGGTTTTGTGAAAGGTAGATCATGGCTGGTCAACTTGGTCGACTTCCTTGAGTCATTCACCAGAGCTGTGGATGAAGGCAAGGTGGTTCATACAGCCTGCCTTGATCTGGCCAAGGCCTTTGATACCATTCCCTACTCAGGAATCATAGAAAAACTCACTAAGCTAGGCATCAACCCTATATCACTAGGCGGGTTGCAAACTGTCTCACAGCTAGAACCCACAGTGTGAAAGTAGCTGACTCCAAGTCAGACTGCAGATCAGTCGTGTGGAGTCCCACAGGGTTCGCCCTGGGTCTTCTCCTGTTTGATATCTACTTCTCTGAAGTCCAGGCCAACACAAAGGGACTCTGGCTGACAAAGGTCACACATGATTGCAAGTTGGGAGCTATTATTAATTCCCCAAGTGATGTTGACATCCTACAGAAAGGCCTCACTGAGACCAACGCTGGTGTCAGAACCATGGCCTTAAGCTCAATGCCAAAAAATGTGTCATTATTCCCCCTTGGGAAAAAACGAGTTCCCTTGAATTACCACATCGATGGTAGTCCACTGAACACAGAAGGCATTATAAGAGATCTGGGAACACAGGTTAACAGCAACCTCTCTTTTGACCACCACATTGCCACTGTGGTCAGAAAGTCCTTCTATGTGGCACATCTCATTACAAAGGGTTTTGCATCCAGGAGGAAAGAGGTCATTGTCTCCCTCTCTCTTCCTTCATTAGGTCAGTCATTGAGTACAATGCCTCATTTGGCATGTACCTCACTAGATACCTGCAACAACTGGAGAGGCCACAAAAGTACCTCACAAAGAGTATTCTAGGCTGTAAACACTTGTTCTATATGGACAGACTCAAAACACTCCAACTATTCCATGTCTGATATCTCCTACTTAGAGGCAATCTCTGCTTGACTTAGAAAGTCATGTCTGACCCAGCTCTGTTAGAAATGCTGCATCTAAAGAAATCCCAATCCCTCCACACCACACGCTCCAGAGACCTCAACCTCATTACCACAATCAACAGAACATGCTGGATGGACAGGTTCATAATCCAGAAACTGCCCATGCTCTGGAATAGACTTCCCATACATGTCAAGCAGAGCACCTCACTAGCCCTCTTCAAGAGAAATCTTGATGAGTGAATGGGAAATAGAAAATGCACCCTGGGGATCACTACAGTGGCTCTACTCGACAGAGGTACTGGGAACTAAGGTCGGGTGGCATCAATGGGCTATGCTTGTAAAGGCTCTAAGGCCATTATCCTGGTACACACATCTGTGAACCTATTTCTTACTGGCTGATATTTCCTTTTTATCAAAGCAAGTAGTATATAATGCAGGCATTTGATTACTAAGGCATTTACTGTGAAATGTTAATGATGCTTTCTGTTAATAAAACAAGTAATATGCCTTTCTAAAGTATATTCCTTATGGTTTAAACAGAACCATGGACATCGAGGTTTCCCAGTACCTAAAGGCACCACTGTAAGCCCTGCTGACTTAGTGAATAATCTGTCCCAATAGTGAGATTTTACCTGCATTTCCTATGACTTTCTAATGCTCATCATGATGATAGCACCAGCACTGGAAATGTCTCACAGACTCAGTCCTCAGCACCTCCTGTGAAGGAGTTATTCAAACATCCATGTAAAATTCATTTTCTGGCTTCATTGCATACCCTGTTGATCTTAATGTGCATCTGCGTGCTTTCTTTCTCTACTATGGTTGTATTATTAAACAGATGGAGCTTTTTCCTGGAAAAATGTGTTCAGATGCCTGACTTGGTAAACGGAGAGTTTTTGATTATATCTCTCTTCTTTGTCAAGGCAACCAGTACACATAAGACTATTCCTTTCTTATAAAAGTTTCCACACACATCAGAAATAACTAGATAAAAGAACTCAAACATCTTATTTTAAGAGATGAAGTACAGAGCGCATGCAACTTTCACATCTGTACATAACCTAACAAAGTAGGATATAGGCATACAAAAACTGACCACTTTAAATGTAAGCAACTACCCCTACTTGGGAAATTTAAGCATTTTTGGAAAGAGGTCATAGGTTCATGGGTTGGTACTAGACTATCGTCCCTAGGGCCTATGCAAGCCTAGCCATAACAATTCCCTGGATATTTCTTCCCACAATATTTACTTCTCTGGGCCCCTGTCTAGCACGGTGACTGACATGCTCCCCGGGGTGAATTTCCTATCTCCCATCCAATCATCAAGGTTCCTTTTGAAGAGGGCCAATGAGGTGCTCTGCTTGACATGTATGGGCAGTCTATTCCAGAGTATGGGGAGTCTCTGGGTCAGGAACCTATCCCTCCAGCATGTTTTGTTCATTGTGATAACAAGGCTTAGATCCCTGGAGTGTGTGGCTCTGAGGGATTGGGATTTCTTTAAGTGGAGCATGTCCAACAGCTCAGCATTTGACATGACCTTATATGTTAAGCAGAGATTGCCTCTGAGTAGATTATATGCCACAGAGTATAGCTGGAGTTTTTTTAGACGGTCAGCATATGGCATCTGCTTTAGGCCTGTGATTCTTTTAGTGAGGTATTTCTGTGGCCTTTCCAGCTGTTGCAGATGTCTTGTGAGGTACATACCAAACAGGGCATTATACTCTATAATGGGTCTAATGAGGGATGAGTACAGTGGGACAATGACCTCCTTTTTTCTGGATGAAAAGCCCTTAGTGATGAGGTGTGACGGATTTCCTGAGTGTTGTGGCGATGTGGTTATCAAAAGTGAGACCACTGTCCACCTGTGTCCCTAAGTCTCTAATCACACTTTTGATGTTTAACGTCCTGCCACCTGTGTGGTAATTCATGTGTACATGTTTTTTTCCAAAGGGGATAGCTATACATTTATTGGCATTAAGCTTGATGGCTCTGGCACCAGGCATCTGTTTCTGTAAGGCCTTTTTGTAGAATATCCACATCATTTTGGGATTCAATAATGGTTCCCAGTTTGCAGTCATCTGCAAACTTTGTTAGCCAGAGTCCTTTAGTGTTGGCCTGTACTTCAGAGAAGTAGATGCCAAACGAGTGGTCCCAGGTCTGAACCTTGAGGTACTCCACTTGTCACTTATCTGGAGCTGGATTTGGAGTTGGCTACTTTTACAGTCTGGGTTCTGTCAGTAAGCCAGTTGGTAACCCATCTAGTGATGTAGGGATTTATGCCCAGCTTAATAAGTTTATCTATGATTCCAGAGTGGGGAATGGTGTCAAAGGCCTTGGCGAGGTGCAGATAGGCTGTGTGGACCACTTTACCCTCAGCCACAGCTTTGGAGACTGATTCGAAGAAGTCAATCAGATTCAGGAGGCAAGATTGGCCTTTCACAAACCCGAACTGGGTGGGGTCCAGTGTTTGAAGGTTGCCAATGTCTTTGTTTATAAGTTCCATGATAATGCGTTCCATGCCCTTGCAGATTAGGCTTGTCAGACTGATGGGATGGTATTGTTAGCACCTCTCCAAATGCACATTACTGCTGTCATGGTCAACTTTCAAGCTTTGACTTCCTCAAAGAATTCAGCTGCCTCCCATACTCCCGCTCTGACCACCAACATGCTTTCCTATTCATTCCACTCTTCCTTCACCAGGAGAACATCACCAGAGGTATGTAAACCTCAACCCATGGTTGATTTATCACTGCAAAGATTACCTTACTATTCCTTTATCAATAACCTTTGCCTAGCTCACAACATCATGCCAAACATCTAGAAAACAGCTGTCATCAAACCACTCCCAAAACTACCATAACCAGTAAATGAAGTATTATGGATGCTCACTGATGACAACTTACTAAACATGAAGGAAGGCAATCTTATCTAGGCACTTTTCTTTGACCTCACTAAGGCCTTTGATCTCAATGACCGCAACTTCCTCCACCTTGCCAAGTTAAAAGAAATAGACATCAGCATAGATATCTCTGCTTAGTTAGCAGACATCCTTTCCAACAAACACTTTAGAGTCAAAATAGACTCATCCATCCATATACAAAGCAGTTCCATTCCTTTAAGGTGCACCTCTAGTCTAATACTTATCCCCTTGGTTTTCTGAATCTTTATTGACAAACAACTATATGACATTCCATATATAACCACGAATCTTGCACAGATAATATGTCTGCATACAGATTAACCTATGTCCATCTTGACACATACTTGCACTTCCTCAATAATTGGCTAATCAAACATAAATTACTAGTTATTCCAACAAAATCTAACATTATGCTGCTCTTGGCATATGCCTTAAATCAGCAAAATTGTCCATCTTATTCAGAATCAAAGTCATTAATAATAATCTTGTTTAATCAGCCCCTTTCAAACAGCTCTGGATCTGGCAGGAACAATCCAACAGCTTCCAGCCCCACAAACACAAAACTAAAAACAAAATGAATGCTCCTCTTCTGGATGAGGAAAATCTCTGCCTATTTATCAGCTCTAGCTAAAGCTGCAATTGGCAAATCCTTCCAGCTGACCTCAAATATGGCCTTCCCATTATTGCCAATGCTCTCAACAAAAACTCCCTTAATCTACAGTTTCTCAAACCAAATATGCCAGTTTGTCACAAAATCGCCTCTTTAGAAACAGCAGTAAATAATCCAAAGTTAACTGGCTCCCTATAAGCACAGAGCTGACCTTTTTTTTTTTGCTTCACTTCTCTTCAAATGCATACAGCTCAACTCATGTGTTCCTCTTTTAGCATAACTCACCCTCCCCACAAAAAACTCTGTATAGCCTCATAAGTGCTCCCTAATTATAAGCACCCTGCAGAACCACAAACCAAATTGTGCTGAACCAGCCTCTCCGTTCTTGCTCCAACATTATAGGGACCTCTTCCATCATACCCAAAGGATCTTTCATCTGACATTAAATTCAAAGCAGAATTCAAGTCTTCCTTCCAGTCCAAACCTAATGGGCCACATCCGCTAACCTAATACCCTGCTCTATCTCCTGTCACCCTGTTCCGCAATTCAGGCCTTAACCTCTCTTATACATTGTGCATATAATGTTCTTTTTATGTTATAATGCATTTATGGTTTGAATTTATGAAATATCTTCTTGTATCTCATGTTTATGATCTTTTACTATACTGTTGTTCCTGTAAACTTTTGATTGTGTTCACTTGGGGGCAGTACTTGTAAATGGTTATTTCTAATCAAGGTACTACCATGGTAAACATAATATTTAAAAAAAGCTTCTTGGAGCATAAGCTTCAAAAACCTACTTACTTCCACCCAACATGGCTTTTGCCCCTCACACAGCACAAGCACTGCACTTATCTCCTTCATGGATACTGTACAGAGATCTATTGACTCAGGTAATATTACTTCTGTACTACTACTAGACCTGTGGAAGGCTTTCATTACAGTATCACACAAAAAGAACTTCTGCAACACCTTTCTAATATTGGCTATATCTCACCCACCCTCCAATGGTTTAATAGCTACCTCACTAACAGCAGGGGCGGCTCGTGGCATCGGTCTGCCGGACTGCAGCCCCCTCAGCTAGACAGCTGAGTAGTTTGTTTAATTTTTTTATGTAAAAAAAAAAAAAAATCTGTTTTTGTATGGTTTAAACTTAAATTTCGAGTCCGCGACTCGAAATTACGCGCATGCGCATTGCGCGCTTTAATCGCAACAGCGTTTTTTTTTTCCCTAAATTCTTGCTGGGTTGCTGCAATGTTTTCATTGCAGCCCGGAGAAGCTAAGGAGGCATCATTCTGATGCCCAGAACTTCCCAGAAATCTATGCGGTTGACTCACAAACCGCATAGATATAGAAGGGGCTCGGACTGCGACGTCCGCAGGCACGTCATGACGTGCTTGCTGGGCAAATGCTACTGATTGGTTGTCGCTCTCTTCCCGGGCTTTATGTGCTGGGAAAAGAGCGAGAATCAATCAGTCGGTTTTCGGCATTGGATGAACCAGTAATCTTTTTTTTCCGTGTGTTGTGTTTAATTTTATAAAGCTTAAAAACATTTTTTTTTAATTTTTTTTTTGGCTCAACAGTTACAGCAAAATTATAGTGTCAGTCTGTGGTGGTCTGGTCTGGTGGATTTATTGCTGCTTGAAGTTGAATCAGTGGATTGGAATCAACGACAACAGGTGAGTTAGTGTGTGTGTGTGTGTGTGTGTGTGTGTGTGTGTGTGTGTGTGTGTGTGTGTTGCTATAAAGCTATAAGGCCTATGCTTTAGCTCCTGTCAGCATTCTCTGACCCATGCAGGTATATGTTTTGCTCTGTTAATACATAGATAGTATATAAATGTGCTGTAGATTGGCCAACAGCCCTGTTGCTTCTCAGTCAAAATGTGGTACTTTATAATGTATTCAAGTGTCTGTTCACAGATGAACTTTTCCCACATTTTGGCTCAAGGACATAGATCTGATACTGTGTTGAAGTTTTTTGCTATAGAAGGGGAGGGTACCTTAGCAAGGACTCTGACTACAGCATGATTTAGAATTATAAGGTCAAGATTTTACTGGTGAGAACTAGATTAAGCAGGAATGCTAGATTTGTTGTCGGATACAGCACAGTTAATGTGAGTGCTACACAAATCTTGGTTATGGTGTAGTGCAGTAGATGCAGAGGTAGTATTGTTGCCTCACAGCTATAGGTTTTCTGGTTTGATTCTTGGTTGGGGTGGCTTCTGTGTGGAGTCTGCATCTCCTCCCTGTGTTTGTGTGGATTTGCTCTGGTGCCCTGCCATTTTACAAAGATGTGTCTGCAGTATTAATCCCTGCGTCTCTGCTGAAAATTGTTTTGTTCTGTCCGCAGTAAAATTGACAGGCATTTGAATTTCAGACTTCAGGTTTCTGAATGTTTAATTCCTTGCATATTTGATGGTGCAGTGGTAGTATTGTTGCCTCACAGCTATAGGTTTTCTGGTTTGATTCTTGGTTGGGGTGGCTTCTGTGTGGAGTCTGCATCTCCTCCCTGTGTTTGTGTGGATTTGCTCTGGTGCCCTGTCATTTTACAAAGACGTGTCTGCAGTATTAATCCCTGCGTCTCTGCTGAAAATTGTTTTTGTTCTGTCAGCAGTAAAATTGACCGGCATTTGAATTTCAAACTTCATGTTCTTCAGAATACATAGTAGCACAACCTTTTTTTCTAGCAATTTTCTAAGTTTATAAGATGAATATTTTAAATTTGTCCCTATTTTTGGGACTGTATTCCCCCATTATTGGCTTCGTCCAGGTTTTTGTGCTAAGGTTGACAGCTATGGCAAGAACTGAATTCACTGAATATGTTTGAGGGCTGTATTTTCTTATTACTGGGTTTGTCCAGGTGTTTTGTACTAAGAGGTTGACAGCTATGGTGAGAACTGAATTCACTAAATGATAGCCATTTAAGTTTCAGTCTTCCTCTCTTTTACAAAGCAGCTGATGTGGCGTAGTGGTATGTTACTCTGACTGTTTTTTGCTCAGGGACCTTGGCAGTAAAATGTATGGTGGCAACACAACATTTTATTCTAGCAACTTTCCAAGATTATACAAGCAATGTTTAATGTGTCCCTGGTTTTTGGGCTTTTGACCCCCCCCCCACAATACATTTTGGCTTTTTCCAGTTTTCTTGAGCTGTGAAGTTGAGATGCAGTTTAGTATTGAGTAGATTTTACAAGGAGCTGAGAGCTGCAGGGGAATAGAAGTTTAGTGCTTTGCCTAGTTAATACTATAGCACAACAGGTTGTGTACTTGCTTTTGATGCAGAAGGCTGTGGGTTCTACTCCCACAAGGGGTGGATGCTGCCATACTAAGAATGTTCTCCTTGGTGAAAATACTAACTATGAGTCTGTTATCAGTTTGCCATCCATTTCTTCTTGCAATATTATTACTAGCTTATCATTTTTTAATGTAATATAGGCAATTTATTCCTGAGGGGCAACAGACACTTTATTTTTCGATGAAACCATGAAATATAAAGGTGATTGCTAGCAGCAACCGCTTTATTAGTTACAGATTTCTTTAATGTGGAATTATTTAGATGACTTACTTCAGAGATTGTGCATATTTACTGATAATGGACTGTAGAATTGTGCATATTTACTGATAAAGGTGGACTGTAGAATTGTGCATATTTACTGATAATGGTGGACTGTAGAATTGTGCATATTTACTAATAATGGTGGACTGTGGAATTGTGCATATTTACTAATAATGGTGGACTATAGAATTGTGTATATTTACTAATAATGGTGGACTGTGGAAATCTGAGTAGACTTTTTTATGATAAATTTTCTCAACTGGGCAGTTTTGCCATTATGGGTGCATATGGTTTATTTCATTGCTTACTGGAAAAATGTTCAAAACAAATTTAAAACACCCTCTAACAAGTGTACTGTATTGTACAAGGAATATAATTTTAGTACAATGAGGAAGGTGTATCAAAGAGCACATGTATGTTTCATATGCAAGGGGCCTATGATTTGAAAACAGCCCAAAATTAATCTTTATCTGCCACTGGCAAAATGTATTTTCTTTGAATGTGGGTTTCAATGCTGTTTCAGTGAATGTGAGTTTCTAGGGCAGAGAAGTTTTAATGCTAAGTTTTCATTGTGAGACTGCATTGCTTTGTTTAACAGATGACTTAGTGTTTGTGCTGAAATACAAAATAAAACTTTCAAATGAAGTCCAACTCATCATAGAAGTAAAGCAGTATGCACATTAGTGTTTATGGTAAATGGAGTGAAATAGCCAAGTAATGGTTCATTGGAATGGCTGCAGAGGCTCCATTCAACCATTATTTTGTCAGGGGGGAAGGGCAGCAAACTCAGACAGGCCCAGCTGAACTATACCTCCCAACTGTCCAGATTTTCAAAGAATGAATAGATTTTTGCTTCTTATTTTTGGTTTGTTCTTCGTAAAATTTGTAGTTTTCTGGCAAATCATTTAGGAATTAAGTCACTAAATAATAAGTTTCAGACTTCATAACCTTCAGAAAAATGCATGTTAAAGTAAGAGCTGTTCTATCAACTGTCTCAATTTATACAAGAGCAATTTTTAGTACTGTTTATATGTGCCCCCAATATATTTGGCCTTGTTCAGATTTACTGCATTAATAGGTGGAGAGGTACATGCAAATAAATTGCTTTATAGAATTAGGCATAGCCAACCTCTCAACTGTCCCCAATTTTTGGCTCAAAATGTTGCTCTTCCCCCTAATAATCCCTCTGCAAAATAGCAATTTTGGAAGAAAACATGGAGGGTTTACAATTAAGAAATAACTGTAATAATCAAAGTTATAGATTACGTGAAATGCATGTAGATTCTTTTATTTTGTCAGCTGCTCAAGGTAGCAGTACTAATATTAAAGTGTCCCTTCTTTGGCAGGTAGCAGCTGTATTGTGTGTCTATTTTATATTTTTGCATCACATTTTTGGTCCATTTTTCATAAAGTTGTGTTTTTTGGCAAATTAGTGACACATCACTAAAGACTGAAGTTAGAAAATGACAGACATTTGAGTTTCAGATTTTATACCCTTCAGAAAATTCATACTAATGCAAGACCTATTCTATTATCTTTCTAAGTTTATTAGAGCAATATTTAACAATTGTCCTTATTTTTGGGCCTTTGTCCCACTTCTGTGTATGGCTTTGTCCAGATTTCTTGCTCTTGAGGTTGAGAGGTATGACAAATGTGTCAGGGCCATCACAGTCAGCCAGAGAAATTTCAAATTGTGACATGCTTGTTGCACCCCACTCGCCCATGTAGTGACTCTGGATGTGTCCAAGCAAGGCAAGGAGTAGTTGTATCTACCTTGGATGGGGAGGACACACTGCATAAGTACTACAGTGGCTTTTCATCTGTTCTTGATTTTGCAGAATGGTCTGGTTTCTGTCATATTTTTGTACTGTTGATTTATGCTTACTACTCAGATTTATGCTTATTACTCAAAGTGCCTGTTGCTCTGTGTTTAAGTAGCAATGCTTTAATGACCATAAGGTAAGCTTGTCTGAGATCGTAAGATGCAAGTAAGCTTTAATAAGCATACTGTTAAAGAATTGCCAACATTGAAAGCCTTTCTGTTGTTGCCATGCAGAGAATACTTGACTAGATAATGTATAAGCCTTGGGTATTAAAGGACAGGATTCCATTATTTTAAAAAGCTCATTACACTTGTTGGAGACTTCCAGTCATCTCTACAGACTTTACCCGTAAACTAAACAGAATGCCAATCATGTGTGGTCCATAACCTGTACAGTAATCCTTTAAGCAATGTATGTTGAGCTTGTTTCTTGTTTGCTTTTCATTTTTTACTTTAACATGTTTTCCCCATGAAACAAGTTGTCAGGCAGCAGGTCTTTTTTGGATAAGAAACATTTTTACAAGTGGGGGCATCACATAGATTTCTACTTTCAGCATGTTACTTGGTACTTTAATAAAGCTGAATATATTATAATTAGAACTGCAGTGCAAGGAGAAGTGGTTTGAGTTGAGTGCTTCTGGTTTTTCTTATACTTGATTTTGACTGGCATTCCAGTAATGTATTTAAAAAGTAATTTATTTTTTCATGCCTCACAACCTTTTGTTTCCATCTAGATATTAAGTAAGGTGCCATGCAGCCAATGCATTGAAATATTTTTATTCTTCTACACTTATTTTTGTCTTGATTGGACTTTCATAATGATGGTTTGCCACCCAGGGCAGCGCATTTAATTAAAGTTAGTTTTTTGTGGTTTTGTGCATAGCTCCTCCCCTTTCTGGTTGACCACACCCCCTCCCCTTGACCCCACCCATTCAGCTGTCTCCTGCAGCCCCCCTGTGATTTGAAGTCACCAGCCGCCACTGACTAACAGGCAACAATGCATAAAATGGCAAAATACCCTAACAAGGGTCCTTACTTTGGACTTTTTCTACTCTTTAACATATTTGCCAACAACCTTCACACTGCTTCTCCTCCTAGCTCTGTTATCCATTATGCAGATGATACTACCATCATCTCCTCCTCAAATAACCTACAACACCTTCAACAGATCACCAAAATCGAAGCCTGGTTAGCCGAATCACAACTACTCCTTAATGCCAAAAAAACAAAGCTTCTACTCTTCGCAGCAAAACTCCTCTCACCTGATTCTCACTTTCGTATTTTCTCCCAGAACAACACAGAAATTAAAATCATATCCCATGCTAAACTGTTGGGTATTACTATTGACAATACACTTACATTTGAACACCATATTGGTAATGCCTTTAAAAAAAAACCACTGCAAATTAGGAGCTCTCACCAGCACTTGCTTTCTTCCCTCCCAATTATACTATGCCCCCATTTTTACTAACCTGCACTCATCTCTGCAAAATAAGCAACAGTCCTGCTACCATTAAATCCCCAAATTTGCCACAGGCTGCTCACACTGGTCACATGACTGCCAAGCCTTAAATGAATTAAACTGGCTGCAGTTTCCACATCACTTCAACTGTCTATAGCACATACAATTGTCTACAATCCAAACAACTTCCCTGTCCTTAGGAACATTTTAATACCCTGTAGCCCCACCAGAACCCTTCGCTCTGAAAATAAACAACTCATAACTGTACATGTACCAAACAAAAGAGCCAGACACTGCCTTTACTCATACACTGTCGCTAAACTATGGAACTCAGTTCCAACCAGCATAAACACCATTAGCTGCTTCAACAAATTTAAACTCGCCCTAAAGAACTACGTGTTAAATACTAAAATATGCCCTGCATCTGTCCAAATAAACATCCTACTCTCCTTGAGCCTTCCTCTAGCATACCCCAATCTTTACCCATCAGAACCAGTAGGGAACTGTTATTGATCTCAGTTATTTTATACAACTCTGTTCTTACTATAAATCTCACTAACCTTAACTATCATTCTGATCCCTCAGCCCTTGAAAACTACCCAACTAGTGATTTTGCTTTCCCTTTATTAATTCTTTTAAACTATAGGCCTCTAGTGATCTTTTCCTTTCTTAACTTTCAACCTATTTCAATATTTACAAAAAAAGTGTGTGTGTGTGTGTGTGTGTGTGTGTGTGTGTGTGTGTGTGTGTGTATGTGTATGTATATATGGGTCCACTTCACATGGTCGACATTTCAGAATGTCGAACAGATATGGCCGAGACCATATGATCGACATTTGAAATGTTCATCATGTGGAACCAGCATCTCTGTACAGTGCGGAATGGAAAGATTTCCATCTTCCGCACTGTAGTGCGATCTCAGACTTGGTATATTTTAGTTCAAGGGGGGGAGTGGAGCCCCCCCACGGGGGGGTGCAGGGCGGCATAGCCCCCCTGCTAGGAGTGTGAAAGTAAGTTTTTGTTGTGTTTTTTTTTTTTATTCCATGGTCGACATTTCGAATGTCGATCATATGGTCTCGCCCTATGGTTTTCCACATTCTGAAATGTTGACCATGTGAAGTAGATCCATGTATGTATATATATATATATATATATATATATATATATATATATATTGTAAACTACTCTGTTTTTCTCTTTTCTCACTGGGCCTTTGCTAAAAATGGACTACTGTCCCAGTTGGACTTTCCCAGTCAACAAATGTCAATACAGAAGTAATAAATAAATAAATGAATAAAAAGTGGTGATTTAGAAGGTCTGTTAGTTAGACTGAAGTAGGGCTAATCAAAATCCCTCTTCATGTTTACACCACTAACTGCTCACCACCACTTTACTGACTGTTTCTGTTAAAGTATTGTACTGGCTTTATATGTTGTAGCTCTAAGGAGCTTTTGCAAAATGTTAGTATTTTTTAACTCTTTAGTTTTGCTTTTCATTTTTATACAGCATTCTGTGATTCTTGCATTCAGTATATTTTTTAAACTAGAATTTATTGGCATGCCATTTATCATTCCTTTGTCATGACCATATTTCTGACATTCATAAATGATCAATATATATGGCATGATGTCTCTCAACACTGGGTAAAAAAATAAAAAGGTCCAGCACAAATGCGTTGAAAACTAAAATAGTTTATTTAGGTAGCTTAAAAAAAAAAAAAAATAGCATACCGGTTTCGGCAACAGCCTTCCTCTGTGTTTTTGCTGTCTCTCAACACTGGTCATAAAAGGAGTCTTTTGACGTATAGATTTAATGGTATAAATATTAAATAAAAATGTACTCTTGATAATGCAGGAGGCTCTGCTGCCTTATAATGTTGCACAAGGTTGTCTCCCCATCATATTCCTTCATACTATATTTATTATGTCTAAGGCTGCACTTCTACAGAGAGAGGAGTATATGGTTTTCTGGAAAAACAGGCATTCCATTTATTGTGAAGCTGTGTGGTGTAATACTTAAAAGTATATAGTTTGCCATCTCATAGGATTTTTGTGTTTATTGAAGCTCTGCCTTTCACACCAGCAGCAAACTCTGTAGTGTATTGTGCTGTTGTCCACTATTGGTGAACCCTTCCTAAACTCCTACTGTAACTGCTTACTGAACATAAGAAGGGTAAAATTAACTTGCTGATTTTTTTTTTTTTTTTTTTTTTTTGCTTTAAAGTTTAGGCAGTGTTTTTTATTGCATTAAAAAGTAAGTTTAATTTTAAAATTTCCATTTTTAAAATTCCACTTTCCATCTAGTTTTGATATTTTAACTAGCACTTTGAGTTGTTTACTATATCGCATCATGTGAGTTAAGGTAAGCTCAGTAGTATACTTAATCTCGAATACAGTGTGTTTGACATTATAGATGATTTGCCTATCTTTAGTTTCTAGTCTTTAACATCTACATGGTTAGTGTTTTGTATTTCAGTAGTCAAAATTTAGATGTTCTGGTTTGTGCCATGAACCATTCTTTGACATTGTCCTCCTTAACAAAAAGAGCACCGAGAAGTTGTGAGGTTGAAATCTTCTTTCAGTTAGTATTTATGAACTGTATCTAGTACAACTATACTAGTAGTCACGCACTCTAATATGCAGATGATATTCTTATACTTAGACCCAGCAGTCAGCACAATTCACTAGACTGGAATATTGGTTATCCAGTAGCGAATCTTCTGGTAACCCTTTCACGACTGACTATCCTGTCCAAAGCTAAATAACTACATGGATATAGGTTTACTCTGCCAAACTTTACTGGGAAAGGTCCTAAGAGCAGTACAAGAGATCAAATCTAAACTTTCTTTTGTGCTATTATTTCAAGTTCTGAGCTCATGCTAACGCTTATGTAAGGATGTTTCAGAAACTAGGCCTGCAGAATAAGATTCCAGATTTTATGACTCCAAAAAAATCAAAACATGGTAGCAGGATGGGGTTGTCTTTCTCGACCTTCTCTGCAGGTGATCCTTAGTGACCTTGAATCAATACAGGGACCTTAAAATAGCAGGGGGGTATCCTACACTGTCGGCAGTAATTACTGGGTGATCTTAACTTCCACATTGCTATGCTTTCCTTGGGGACCTTTGTGACCAGTCCCTTGTTTCTCTTTTTGAGTGATTCTCCGAATGGTAACATAACCTTTAGTGTTACTACCCTCGTAGGCCAACTGTATCAAGGCCGCTGTGCATCTTGTATGGCAGTACCTTGGTGACCGACTAAAATACATATCAGTGAGCAGCATAAACAATGTCTTTTGTTTTAATTACAGTACAAATACATCTGGAATAATCAGTTTAATAGATATTGAGAAGCATATCTCAGTTTTAGTAGCATCTAGCACATACTTTATTTATTTACCTGTGCTCTGTGTACATTGTCTAGTTTCCACAAGACCATGATTGCCTGCAAACAGTTACCACATTGTATATTGCCAGTTGCCATTGCTCAGACACATACAGAAAAAAAAGAGTATCTAAACAAAAAGCATTCTCGTATGACACAAAAATCAACTACATGTAATAATATGATGTTTACCTAGTCAATGCACAGCTCTGTTTGCTATCATATTACACATTTACCACATCCCAGGCAAATGAATTGGAAATGGTAATCCAAAGTAAAAATAAATACAAATGTATAAAGGAAATACATGGTCTGCTTTCTGTGATCAACAAAACGCGTTGTACTGCAGAGTTAGTTAGCACTCTTCAGGATTGATATCTTTGCCACTCATCACAAAAATTGTTATTCGAATCGACAGTGCAGTTAATTCATTTATCACACATTAGATCTTTCTATATTCCAAACTGAGAGGTAGAGAGTGTGAGATAGCTGTTCCCATGTTTGTGGCAGATCTGTAATGAATTAGCACACCTTTTAATGCACATTTAAGCTTGCTGGTGTTGTGTTTTGGAAATTATGATAGCAGCAGTTTAAACAGTGCTGCACAGTTTGCCTTTCTTTTTGCGTTGTTCCTTGGAAATATCTGTGTACTGCTACATTTCAGAGTTTGTAGAACTGAACCTGAGGTTAGACTAACAAATTTGTGATATTTTGTTTTTAATTTTTAAGTTATATGCAGTGATATTAACAATGCATGCCATTTATTCTTCATGTGAAGGTTTTATTTCACCGTCTTTTTGTAGAGCTGGTGGCATCATCATCTGATTTTTCGATATATGTAATTTCCTGCAAGTAAACTTTCTGTCAATTACAACCTTTTAAATGCTTTCAGATATCTATTCCATTTATTGGGTCTTTTAAAATGGAAGAGGGTTGTTTTACTCTAAATCTGGTCATGCATCAGATGTCAGAAAAGCCCTCCATGATAGTAGAATGAAAGCAGACATATGTGTACTGCAACCTACTCCCTCTGCTAAATCTGTTTAGGATACTTGTGATGAACTCCCCCAGTCACATCTGTCTTCTTGGTCTTTCTTTACCTTGCCTGCTGTTGTCAGAAATATTTATTTTCCAGGTCATTTAATCTTATAAGACTTCAAATCTTTATTGGACACCATGCTTTCTAACTTTGCCCCCATTGTCATAACTCCTGTTTTAGTTTACTTGAAGCAGCTTTCTGTTTGTTGCATTATGCATGAAACATGCATTTATATCGACTACTTTTTTTTTAATAAATTGCTTTTGTATAGTAAACTAAATGGATTTCTAATATCAATTAATGTATATTTCAGAAGCATTGATAATATATAGTTGAGAATATCTGTACTGAGGTAGAAAAATATTGAGCTGTTTAGTAAGATAATCTGAAAACTTTAAAAGGACTCAGTTGCTGACTATAAAAGCATTACTGCCAAAATCTCCTCTAAGGAACAGATGTGCATGAAATGGATACCGACAGTCTGTTTTGTATACCTGAAGTTGAGCATCTGTCAGTCTAGTGAGTGGTTTAAATATGATACCCAAAACTACAACATTTTCTGTAACTTAATTTCTTGAATTAGCAATTTAACGCTGTATCTGGCAATGCTGCAGATTGGGTCCTCACTGTGCCTCTTTCCTTATTTTTTTCCCTGAAAGCAACTGTGGAAAAGATAGTTGGCTTAAGTTTACAAAGATGTACCTTTTTTTTTCTTTGCTTTGCTTACAATGGAATCATATTAAGGATTTTAAAAAAGCTAGTATTTTCAATTACGGTTTCATTGTAATACATTTGACTTTATTCTGTTTGTCATAGGCACAGATTGAAAGATATATTGGCAGTCCAAAACATTGATTTGTAAGCTGAAATAAATTAGAAGAAAAGTATTGATAAAAAAGTATACCGTCATTATTAAAACTGAGTACTAGTTGAGCTCTTGTGCATGTAAGGTGTTGCTTGTTCTTGGTTGTCTCGGGTAAATGAAGAGCAAAGTAAATATTTTAGTACTCCAAGAGTAAATGTGAGACAGACACTCACACTTATATAATGACTTTCACAAGGAGTACGTCAGAATGACATCCAAGATAACACCTAAAATTTATACACGCACAAAATTAAATAAGTGCATGCACATTTCTTCTTAAAACTGCCTCACAATATCTTCTGGTAGTAAAATTTATGGTTTCACATCCATCCCATACTTGCACTGCATTAATAAATGAATATAGACATTACTAAAGAGTGCAGTTGTGTCAGATATGCTATTTGTCAGAAAGCAGAAGCAATCAGATGTGTTCACTTTACTGCAGTTGTTTGACATGATTTTTAAAAAAGCTGTAAAAAACGAATAACGTAATACACATTGTAACATATATTGATTTACAATCAAATCATGAGAGCAAAGTACAAAATATAAAGCAAAGTTTCTGTACATAAGTGAGAATGTTGCATATACTCACACACATACAAAAAAAAAACTTGTAAAACTGAACACAGAAATAATGCTGAAAGAAAAAAATAGGTACTTTAAAAGCAGCAGTAAGTTTATAAGCAGCATGTTTAAAAAAAGGCCCTCTAGAAATTCTGCACGAGTTCAGTGGACTGATGTTACAACTCAGTGAGTACAAATTGGATCTCACTGATTGGTATTTGTTTTAAGAAATCATTAGTGGTGCTGTTTGTGTTGCAGCACTTACAATATTTCAATATTTCACTTTTTCCCCCTTTTAATTTTTCTACATTCTCTTTCTCTGCATTTGTGCAACACTGGAGTAGGTGTATATAAATAAGGGATATGTCTGTTTGAAGTCCCCCTTATGGGGGTTGCATGGGTCTTGCTCCCTTAAATCAGATATTTTTTGCATTGCTTATGTTTATCCTTGTCCCAGGCCTGTGGAAAGAATCAGGAAGAACTGCAAGAGGAACATTTTGCACAGGAAGAAGTTGTGGCTGGGTGTAGTCAAACTGGTCAGGTTTAATCCTTAAGTTGAAGCTCAACTAGTCAAATGGTTTAACCAGGAAAAAGAAAAAAGCTAAACCATAAGTAGTATTCCAGTTGTGTACAGTTAAAATAGTTTTGCATTTTTTAGTATTATGAATGAAATTTAAGAAACGTGTAATATGAGAACTTATTAGTTAGTGTGTTTATCCAGCAGTATTAGGAAGGATGGTTGTAACTATCATTTGTTTTTCCTTATTTGGATTTAGTTGGTTCTATTCAAATGGCGATAACTGATTTTTTTTTTGTACTCTACTCTTCCAGTGGGAGTGCAGTGAAATGTAATCCTTGTAGGAATATTAATTATCTTTGGCTGCTTGATTTAGTTTTATTAATTGAATTATTTAATATAAATCTAGAATTACATGATAACATTGGAGTGTGAGAGACTATAGCTATAGTAATTCCACAAGTAAACAAGAGTGAGCTTACGTGTATAATAAGAATAAGGTAGACAATAATAAGGAGCCATGTTAAACATCTTTTCTTCAGACATAGAAATGTCTAATGGGGCACTAGTTCATTGCATCTCTAGACAATAAGTGTAAATTGGGGCTGTACACATTTCCTTTTCAAGGATTGGTAACAGGAAGTAGAAGACCAAGATGAATCTCTGTACAGCAGAAGACATCATTAGCACTAGCCCAAATTTGGTTCACGGATGCTTTAAATTGCATTAATTCAGTGGGCTAAATCTTTGAACTACACTAGCTCCTGGAATGTTGGTGATGAAAGTAAAACTCTTCAAACAATTTAATCCTGCAATGGCTGTATTAAACAATTTATTCATTTTTGTGAACTTTATCCGGCATGCTTACTTGAAATCCTAATTCTTCTAAGGCACTATTTCATATTGCATCTTTACCATAAAAACTAAAGGCCAACCTATGATATATATACTCTGAATCCTCCAAACCAGGGTTGTGTAATATAAAAGAAAAATATCATTACCAGCTCAATATCGCATGAAAAGTTTAGTGACCATGGAAATCACTGAATGTTTCCACGTGATACTGTGGCAAAGAGAAGAATGTGAGATTACATGTGTTTCTACATTGTGTAACTTTTTATAAGCTGTGCATGGAGTACATGCTTTTCTTTCCTTACTCTGAGCATGCATGTGCAAAATGTGACATGTATCACAATGAATATCCTTCCAGTATCTATCATATACACGCTTCTCTGCCAGTGCTGTACTAAATTTGTGAAATTTACCTTAAATGCATACATGCACTAGCTAGATTTGTGAACTGCTTGGACATACTGTAATTAGCATATTGGGTTTAACACAGTATGAGGAAAAAACTTTGGTTGATGTACTGACATTCTACAATCTATAACCCTCATCAGCTAATCAATATCTAAGTGTTCTTTTAAAGTTTTGCCTGTTACTCTGGGCACAAGCCAAAACCATACCATCCTCAACCTTTTACACTGGAAGTTTGTGCCACCCCCACCACCACTGCCACCTTTGTGATGACTGATAAATACTTTGCATGTTATCATCTTCAGAATAACCCAACCTTCACCAGCTTCCTGCTGGTATTCAGAATATACAACATCCCCAGTCAGCATGTAAAGGCCATCAAAATAAATTGGCAAATTTGTCTGGAAGAGATACATACATTTTATTACATCAAAAATTGTGTTAAAGTTACAGATTGTGCTGGACTTCCTGAATTTTCTGTTTTTTTATTTTCTAAAACAACCAAAAAAAAAAAAGAGTGTAACGCCTGGAACTGGTGTTTACAAATCTAAAAATGAAAACAAAATGACCAGGTAGTATTACGCTCAACAGTTAAGAGCTTTCATCTAATATAGACATATTCAGAACCATGAATGAGTGAAAACAAAGCCCACCATAAAGGCCACTTAAAAACCTCAATTAGTAACACATCCCCACTGACTAAACAATCACAAACTAAACAGCACTAAGTCCTTCAACATAGTTATAGTGATAACAGCAAAACACATGTAAAACCTACATCAACTACATAGTAAATAACTAATGCAGTCTTATAACCTAGAAGCTCTAAGCTTTAGTTCACTCGAAATCAAAATGGCTTCATAAAGACAGAGACAATTAGTGGCATGAAGCTGCCAGATCATTTCCCGGTGAAAAAGCCAATTTTGCCAGTCCCCAGTATACAATGTAGAATCAATCTGGTCCAACACAGAAAATGTAAACTTGCTGAAATTAGCATAGGTGGAAGCATACCTAGTCAGTGCACTTGTATTGTCCATTTTGGTGATACTATGTGCATGCTGATAAATCCTTTTATTTAACACATTTTTGGTCTTCCCAATATAAAAAACAGAACAAGAACAGCACCTAGCCAGGTAAACTGCCTTTTTGGATAGACAATTAAATCTAACCATAGCCATCCATTGTTGAGTCTTCTCCAGACCCCCCCCCCCAGTCCATACCAATAATAGAACATTGTTGGCAATAGCCACATTTCGACATTTTAAAAGAGTCATTCATTTAAGCCCTTTTAGGTTTTTACAAAATGATCTTAATGTTGGACCTGTTATTAAAAGTAAATGTAGGGGGTTAATTGAAGCAAGTTTTAAAATTGTCATCACACTGCAGGATAGACCAATTCTTGCATAAAATACTATGGATGTCATAAGCATCCAAAGATTAATGTAATGCCATACTAGTGAGATGACAAGGATATTGGGTAGTGGGATGACTACTATGGACCATACCATGTAAAAATTGGAATTCTGCAAACCCTTTCCAGTAATGGGACCATATCTCCCATCACTTTCCTGTAACACCTGTGCATAAACTTGTTACCAATCAAAGTTGGATAGCCATGTTTTAAAAACATATTTTTCAATTTTTCAAATTGATCAACACAGACATTGTCATTAGAAGTTAATTGGGGATACATTTAGAAATTGGCTTGTTACCAACCCCCTTCTTCTGATGTAATGGGTGGTTACTTCTGAAATGTAGGAAAGTGTTTCAGAACATAGGTTTCTTGTAAATAGATGTATCAAATGTCCCATGAGATCCTTTTTTAATTTTGGTATTAAGAAAATGTATGCAGTCAGAGTTTACATTGTGTATGAACTTCAAAAACATGGCAGTTATTTCCAATTGTACAACCAAATCATGAAGTTGTTATTTGTTACCTGACCACACAATAAGTACATCATCTAAATATTGAAAATAACAAACACAATGGACAAAGCGGTCTAGTTTAAAAACTGCTTTGATTTCCCATCTGAGTAAACCACATTTGCAAATCTAGGAGCACACACAGCCACCATAGCAACACCTTGCAGTTTGTAATATTCTCTGCCAAATAAACAAAAATTGGTGCTCAGAACCCATTTCATGAAATCAATACAGAGTACCACATCATTGGCAGACAAAGATCCAAATTTAGACAACACTTCACCAAACCAATGTAATCCCTCTTATTGAAGGATAGTCGTTAATAGATTCTTGATGTCACAGGTTACCAACAAGTAGTTCTCTCAAATCATTTTTGTGAGATTATCCAAAAAGTCCCAGGATTCTTGAGTAACATGGGGAAAAAGTTGTCAAACAATGACTTAAGGTTATGGTCAATAAACTTATCCAGGGGCTCGGTGATGGTGCCCACAGCAGATATGATTGGTCATAGCAGTGCTTCAGTAATATTCAAGTGAATCTTGGTATACCAAAGATTTTGGGAATGATGGAAAAGTGTAGTTTTAAAAAGTCAAATAATCCCAAATGAGTGTCAAATGAAAGAAATTCATTAAAAAATATATTAATAGCTGTCTATGCTATATTGATTTTGTTTACTGATATAACTCGGTATACTAATTCATCACTGAATAGAGTTTTTATTCTGCCAGTTAGGTTTGCAGCAACCCTGAGGAGGTAATGGCACCACAGTAGGAAATCTGTCCGTCTTTCCCAATGTGACTTTAGCAAGACTGGAAATGTTAACAGGTGGCATGATGGCAGAAGCACCACAGCTACTCTTAAGCTTTTAGAAAGTTAGTTCATCTTCCAAGAGTGTCTCTTGTCTGACTCCGCTCCCAAAGAGATACAGGAATACACTTTTTAAAACTGACCAACTTGACTCTATTTTGGAGTCCCCTGTGGGGTACAGGGATGATGAAATTGTCAAATCTCCCACAAGCGCCCCCTATGAATGATCTCGGATTTGGGAAAGACTTAGAGTTAATGCCAAAGTGGGGGATTAGCCCAGTGATCTTGTACCCTTCTCAAATAGTTGATAGCATAAAAGCCTGTATGTCCTTTTGAGTGGTACCTTGTGTGGTGGGCATCTTAAAAGATGGCACCAGATCAACTGGAGAAAAGATAACACACCGGCCCAGTTTCTAAGAAAGCTGAAAGCACCTTCTGACCTCCTATAGAGTGTAAATGGTTTGGTCAGTCTCCAAAGCCAGATGCCCTCACTTCTCTTTTTTCCCTTACTCTACCACACCACAGATACTGACTTTCCATTCCATGAGCAAGGAGTGTGGAGCAATAGATACATTTGATAATCAGCCTTATACTTCTACTATGCTTGCCATGCAGGTACTGAACTACTCAACACTTGGAGAATTTCAGGTGAGACATGCTGGACCCAGGGATTTCAAACTCAAATGACCATGAGTGCTGTATAAGGGCTAGCACATTTAGCCAAGGGCCACAATTCCAAAATGAAAAGAGAGAGAGAGATAGATAATGGTGCTAGAAATGTAGTGTACTAGTTTCCACTCATCTTGAATTATGCTGGATTGAAGCATGCTTGAAGCCCAAGACTTGTAATTTTGAAACCCCACACTAGACAAACTGTAGCAGAACATAGAGAGTCATTAGATGAACAGTCAGGGATCAGCTTCATTCCTAAGAAAGATATCCTTCTAATATAATGAATCTTAAGATGCACATCCTCTGTTGTATCACTAAGGGAACTGGGAGAGCCAGATGGTGTAGCCTAACCATTTTCTTGTACACTGGACTAGTACTTGGACTTCAGTGAGGACACTCATACAGCTTGGTTAGGCTCCCTTTTTTCATATCCATGTAGAGCTGACAAAGAATCAGATGAGCTCCATGAAATATGAAGCAGGATAGTATGACCCTCATGGCTTGTGCATTACATTTTAGCCCTTTCAATAGACCTGATCTGAGATGCAGATGAGCTGGCAATGTATGTGGTTTCAATATGGCACCCTGCTCAAAGCTTAACAGGAAGCAGCTGTAATGAAGCTCAGCTCCATGTGGAACATCAGACATGGTCATCGGCATAAAAATCTGACCATGGGTAAGCAGCAGCAGCAGCAATGCAGCCGTATTTGACTACCTTGACAGATGGATAGGAGGCTACCCGATTCTCTTTGAATCCTATCCAATCTCAGCATCCCTTCTCTTGCAGTAGAAAACTCCACAAAGCAGGAGGTATCCAACTTCATGGATTATTTTTTTTTTTTGTCAGGAAGTCCCACAAAACTAGAAATAATTGAGACATTATTCCAGATTCTTTTTTGGACACAAAAAGACAAAGAATCTCAGGATAGTTTTAGACTTAAATGGCCAACACTTTTATTCCCCAAACTTTTTAATGGTTATGACACAGCAATGCCTTACCTTTTTATCAAAAGGAGACCAGATGTGCAATTTATTCCTCCTAGATGGCTGCCTGCATGTCAGAATCACCAAATGATCATTGACATTGCTAGAATTCTGGGTAGGAGCCAGGAATTAACAGTTTAGGACACTCTCCTTTGATCTCCATTCATCTCCCACTGCATTCACCAGTGCATGTCCATAGTCACTGCCCAGTCTTGTCTGCAGGGAAAGATTTTCCCATACTCAGACAACTGACTTTCAGGCTATGACCACTTCCAGGGAGCCCCTACTCGGAATGTTTAGCTCTGCAAGTATTACGGTGTTTCAGTTAATGTTGTCTCAGCAGCTGACTTTCATTGGCTGCTAGCTGGATATAGTACATTGTCATACATGTCTTCCATAAGAGCAAATGCTTTGTTTGCAGATCCAGGTTTCCAAAATTGTGATTTCTAACACTTTTTTACTTTCATATACCTAAAAACTTAAATCCAATGGCTGTACCCTTCCAAAGGGAACCCCATGTCAGACTTCATATGACAATTCTTCAGTCGGTGGTCCAGATTCAGTGGTCCCAGAGTTAAGACTCTGTGTTATAGCCAGCCGCAATATGTAAAACTTGCAGGCAAAACCTTCAGTGCTGGATGATAATACTTGGTCACTGTGAATGAGTTTGGCCTACAGTGGCAGTAGGGCATTATAAGGGGTGACTTTCTAAAGTATATGGGATGTTTGTCAAGTCAAATCTCAACTTTAGTGGCCTCATGATGAGAGAGGTCCTGCTGCTACTGTTAGCACTTCAAAACTTCTGGCACATGAACATGGCAGCCATTTACTTGGACAAAATGGCAGTGGTTTGGTATTTCTAGGAGGAGGACAATGTGACTTTCCACTATGCTGAGAAGCCATCAGAATCTGGACTTGTATATTTCAATCATACCACTACTTGGTGTCAGGCATATTCTTGGAGCGGATAATTCTAATGCATCCTCCTCCTCACACCCCTTTTTCCCGTTGTCTAAATGAGTGTCACATCATCTTTCACTATCTGTCTCAGTTCAATGCCATTCACCTACCTTTTTCTACAGATATGCCTGACTGTCCTAGGTCTTCTCTCACACAATCCGCTGTTCTCTTTGTAGGATGCCCTCATTTACTCTTGCCTTCCTCCTGTCTGATCCAAATCCTCTATACCAGATTGTGTGCTTCTTTCCTGCACATGTGCTAGAACCACAGTAATTTCTTTCCTTTGACCTTTCTGCAGTTGAAGATACTTGGGCTTCTGCCCTGATGCCCTCCTTTCTTTGTTTGTTCCACAGTATGCATCCTACTACCATCTCAGTCATTGCACCTCCCATCACCTCTAGCTTCCTCAACTGCTCTGCCTTCACCGCCCAGGTTTCTGTACCATACAGTAATGCTGGTCCCACCACTGTTTGGTACATCTTACTTTTTAGCTTCTTTGGCATTCTCCTTTCATGCTCTACCCCAGACACCTTGTGCCAGTTGGCTGTAGCCCTCTGATCCTAATTTTGCTGTCCTTGTTCAGACTTCCCTTCTCCTCAACCATGCCTCCCAGATAACTGTTGACCTGTTTCGTTATTTTCCCTTCTATCTCAATTCTCAACATCTTCTGATTTCCCCATTTATTGCCATTACAAATGTCTTGTCGGTACTCAGTTTCATCCTGTGTCCTTCAACTTTGCATTCCATTTCCCTATCCTTTGTTTAAGTTCTTGTTTGGATTCTGCCTGTAATGTCACATCTGCATATAGAAGTTTTGTTGATCTGTCTCCTTTCACCTGTTTGACAGTGTATTCCATCATCAGTATGAATAGCAGAGGGCTCAGAGATGAATACTGGTGCACACCCACTCCTATTGAAACCCCTCTCTGAGTCCAAACAGTATTCATAGTTGTGTCATTGGGTCTTTGTACATAGCATGCACTAATTTGACTATTCTTTTTGGGACTTCAAATGTCATTTTACTGGCCAAATTAACTGTCTTGGGACCTTGTCATACACTTTTTGCAAATTTAGAAATGCCCAGTTGGACTCTTTCTTCATCTCTAGTGTCTTCTCAACTATCTGTCTCACTGCAAAGATTGGGTCAATTATGCTGCATCCGGATCTGCATCCATACTGTTCATCATCTATCTTGCATCCTACTACTCTGTGTATTCATTTATCAGTCACCCTTCTGTGTGACAGAAGTTTGATACCTCTATACTGCCTCAGTCATACATGTTCCTTTTGTTCTTCTACACTGGCAACTAGAGTGCTTATTCTCAAGTCATCTGGGATATGTATTTCTCTCCATACTACTATGAATACCCTCTGGGGTCATTTCTCCCTTAACTCACCCAACATCGTGATCGTATCTGCTGTGACCAAATTTGAGCCTGCTACTTTCCCTGGCTTCATTTTCCTTAGTGCTTTACTTATTTCAGCTAGGGTGGGTTCCTCCTTTTCTTTCATTGTAGACTGCATCTGGGACAGTACAGCTTCTATGGGCTTTTCTTTATTCAAAAGTTGCTGGAAGTACTCCATCTGCCTTTGATGTCATGCGTACTGGTGAGCAGGTTGTCGCTGGCATCTCTTATGAAGGTGTCTGATGACTTTTTTTATCTTTCTGTTTTTGCCTTACATCTGGATGTAGTTTATATGTTCCACCTGTTGACTCCGTTTTCAGAAGATGGTACAGTGCCTCTGATACCTTGTTCTTTCCTATTGCAACTGCTGTCTTAACCACTTTGTTAGCTAAGCAGTATTCCTTCTCAGACTGGTCCATCTTTTCTATGTCTCACTTTTTCCTTCAGTCATTTTTTTTCTTTGCTGACTCCATGGACTTCTGCATTCCACCACCATGTTTCCTTATGTACCTGACTTCCATACCTGGCTCTGCCACATATCTGTTCTGTTGTTCTCACACATGCTGTTTTGAGGTGCTGCCGTTCTTCTTCATCTCACTTATTTCCTCTTCTTCCTGAAGTTACAGAGGCCTGAGTTTTCCCTTGAACTCATACTTTCTTTCCAGTCAGCTTCTAAGCCTTCAGCCTAGTCTCTGTTGACATTATATAATGCCTTCTCTTACCACTGCTTGTGGCAACCAGTGGTTTATGCTGTGCGATGTTTCATTGGGGGATGACTTTGCAACAACTGATTTTAGCCTAATGCCCTTTCCTTACTAAGAGGAAGTTTACCTGAGTTACATGTTGGCTACTCTTGTATGTGATCATGTGATGCCATCTCTTGCTGAACCATGTGTTGGCTACCATCAAGCTATTTGTTTGACAGAAGTCTAGAATGGTCTCACCTTCTTTATTTCTGTTGTCCCAAGACTGTTCTGCCTATCCGGATATGTGCATTCAGGTTTCCCATTATCAACTCCAACTCATGTTATCCTGCTTTATTTAGTAGGTTCTGCAAATACTGCCTGAGTGTAATATTTTCCTTCTTATCTCAACCCTGCTGTAGGGGTTTGGCACAGATTATGTATACTGGCCTTTCTTTAAACTGGACTCTGATTGCTATAAGTCTATTGCTAATTCTGATGACATTCCATACCATCTTCAAAAGACTCTTCTCTCACTACAATTCCCTCATCATTTCTAGTCTTTCCTCAATTTGAGTAGTAGTATCTGGATCCCAAGCCAAGTGGCTTTGCTGCACAGTCCTTACACCTTGTCTTCTGGATACAGAGGACATCCAGCCTTCTCCTTACAATCATATCCTCCACTTCCAAGCTGTAAACTGTCAGTGAACTATACTGAATGTAACAAATTGTATTTCATGTTTAACAGGTTGATTGGTTTTACATCCAGCTTTTGCTCAACAGAGCTATCCCAAGTAACCCAATCTGGGCAATTGGGCACCAGTTGGCAAGTGATATATCGACCCAGGGCTGCTGGACTTTATGATAGGCAAACACACACTCTGGCCAATAGGGCTACATAGACCCCCCCCCCCCCATCATTGATATGGCTCCTTG
Source organism: Protopterus annectens (assembly GCF_019279795.1). Lineage (NCBI taxonomy): Eukaryota > Metazoa > Chordata > Ceratodontiformes > Protopteridae > Protopterus > Protopterus annectens. The sequence continues at coordinate 1,950,581,450 of NC_056737.1, forward strand.
GCATGGGTTTGAGTAGGTAGGATCTTCAACTCACATATCACTGGCAAATAGCCATGCCCATTTTAGTGACATTAATCAATGTGATTAAATTACCTAGAGACAATATTCTCTACCATTGAGTGGCTAGCTGTGCCTGGTATTCAGGCTGTGATCCATGTTGTCCTATCTAGATGATACTGTGCACTACAGTTGATGCCCAAAGTGTTTGGTCTGTACATATCTTCCCCCAATAGGCACCGTCTAGATTCTGTGTGCTGCCCACAATATTAATCTTGAGTGAGTTTGAGGAAATGGAGGTTTGACCTGCTTTGCTTATTCAGTTGCCACTACAACCTTTACTGGGGAAATGGAAGGACAATGAGTGAATGAATAAGTTAGAGCTTTGCAGTCTTGGAGTGGGATTGTGTAAATTGTTGAGATGGAGGCATTGTGAAGACCCACTCGCATGACCATTTGAATGTAGTGGTAAGCTTCCCTTCTGTGAGTGAAGTGAAGTTAGAGATTTTGAGATTATGGAATCCAAACTTTACTAGGTAGTTTTAAGTGCTTTTTTGGTAATACATTGGGTACAATTTAACCGATTAAATAGCTACTGAGCTCAATAAATGTGGCAGGTTAGGTACATTTCAGAGGGAGAGCCAACTAATCAGATTAAAAGTATTTGTTGAAAAGGCCGATAGTTTCATTTAGTTTGTGAGAACATCATAGGAGTGCAGATGTGATGGAGTGGCATATTAAATGTGCATGAATATATGTAGAAGTTTTAGCTTTTTATTGAAATTAGCGAGGTTTACATAATTGTTTCAATCTTTGGTCACTATTTTATTTATTTATTATTGTCTTAGGATCATGGCAAGTATGAATATTGCGACTGTCAGGTCAAGCGACGAGGGAGAAACAGTTCCTTGTGATCCTGCAGCTGGCTAAGCATAATGTTATATATCTGGTTATATATACAAGTAAACTATTCAAAGACTGAGTGACTGGGTAATGGAAGGGTGGAAGTCAGTTTATTGTATTGAACATAGCAGTTTGCATTTAAACTGATTTGTGGAGAACAGTCATTGGAAATTTGAGTAAAAGAACCAAAACCATAAAGATGACGATAAATCTGATTTTAGGGGAATAAAGATGTATTAGGAAACTGATTTAGAGGCTAAACAGGGAAACATTAAAATGCTGCTCTCGAAGCTTCTCCGTTGAAAAGAGAGTAATAATTCAAAAACAAGGTTCCAGAAGGCTAACTAAAAAGTGAGCATTTCTTTTATTGTGCACTGAGCCTCAGTGTGGCTTAGGGAAGCCCCTATTTGGTGCACTGTCACCCAAGCAGCCTGATGGCGGTGTACCTCTGCAGTAAGCTCAACAGATGGTTAGGTATGCAAAACATTATCTGACCACTAAAGAAATCTGATACTAAACCACATTAAGTGACTTCTGTCTACAGAGGGAAAGTATAATAACTTTCCAACTGTTGGATCTGTCGCACATAATTCAGTCTGAGTTCCAGATAGCTTTGTCTACAGTGTTGATTCACAGTATGGTTTAACCCATGGTTTAGCTTTGCAGAATTTATTTTTGTACTGTGTCTAGAGACACTTTAGAGACCACTTAAATGTCTCACACGTGGTGATCCTGTATTTTGTATTGCAGCAGTCTAGTTTATTTTCTTTTTGCTGCATTTTTCCTGTGTCCTGGTTCACTGTTAGGGGATCATGATGGAAAAGATATTGCAAAGAGAGAAAACCCCTGTAGTGTGGAGGTGCTTGTAGGAGATGAAGCATTTAATTATACAGGGACTGAAACCATCACAGTTTTTTTACATTAAACCAAATTAATACTTTGTCTGTTGCTGTGGAGATTCCTTGCCCAATGCTGCTGGCCAGTGATAAAGCAGCTGTCATAACTGTAATAAAGTAATTAAAATCAGAGGTCATTTATTCAGGGAGGGAGAGATGTATTTTTGGCAAATGGAGATGATCCTTGTGCTTTTGTATAAAAAGGCAACAAGGACAGCCCCCCCTAAGCATTTTCATTTAGTAGCAGAGTACCTAGAAGGGGTAAGAGTAGTTCCAGTTTATTTTATAGGCAGTCCATACATTTATACCGGTCATATTATAAATGCGGTTAGAAAATTTGGCAGAAGATATTTTGATCAGATTGTTATAGCTTTTGAGCCACTCGTATGCATTAGTGTGGTATAAGAGTTAGTTAGAGGTAGGTTTCCAATGGCTTTGCAAGGAGTTTTTGTTTCTTTTTTGTTGGTACTTTGAGCTGCATGTAAAGACTACAACATCAGCTTTATTTCAGATGTAGGTCTCTTACAATTCTCTATGTATAGTGTGTCAAAATTAACGTTAAGTTCCAGGAGTACCACATTTCTGTGGCTGACCTGTCTGATTCATTGCAGGAATATTTACAGATGTCTGTAGTTAGTGTGTAGATTACTATACGGAAATACTGAATTTGTTAAGGGCCTGGAGCTAATTAAAATGTGGCTGATATTTTATTAATAATCCATTAAACAGTGGATGGTGTCATCTTGCACAGTGTTATAGCATTGGGTATTGCAAAAAAGAAAAAAAAAAATCATTTTAGTCATCTTATGCCATGTTTATGCTTTGAAAACAGATTTGCTAATGTAGGAGATGCACAGGTGTTTTCCAGTGTGTGTCTCTCTAGATTTTGAATTACCTTTTTTCACAGCTTCAAAATGAACTGCCCTCTGTGAAATATTTAGTTATGATGCAGCCGCCACATAGGAGAATACCAAGCAGTTCAACGTATAAAATTAGTTGCATAGCTCTTCCTCCCGAGTTGTAACGGTGGTATAATTTTCCACAAGAAATAGCAGCCACAGCATAAAAATAATACTGTATTGGTTCTCCGATTTAATGAAGTTCACAACCACCAGCAACATAAAACTTGTCAGACATGGACTTTAGTACTGCTATAACATCTGCGTTCTACAAATGACAATGCAGTAACAGTTTCAACGTATTTACTAATGAAAGCTTTACATTTTTTTCTGTGTGTTGTCACCAATTCCTGATGTATAATAAAACAGCAGCAATGTATATTGTCAGGACTAAAACAATCCTTTGCAGGTGTACAGTGCATTTTCATTAGTAAATTGTTGCATTACAGAACAACATGCAATGCATGCAGAAATAAACCTGCAGTAGTTAGGTATAAGTGAACACATTTATTGCAGAAAGAAGCCAGTGACTTTGTGAAAATGGGGACCAAAACAAGTGGCTGACCAGAAATGGATGCACTTATTCACATCATGGTTTCTAAATATAACTCTCTCTCTCTGTCTCTCCATATATATATATATATATATATATATATATATATATATATATATGGGTCTACTTCAGAATGTCGACCGTTCAGAATTCCAACTTTCATATGGCCGACACCATATGATCGGCATTCCGAAATACCGACATCCTGAAATAGCACCGTTTACCTACCTGTAAACACAGTAAAACTGTGTTATGCAGGGGGCGGGGCAGGCCCCCATGCGCCCCCCACACTCCCTGCTACTTAAATATTCTCACTCCGAGACTGCACTACAGTGCAGGAAAGGGGAATCTTCCAGTCCCGCACTGTAGCGAGATCTTCGCTATTATTTGTTGGCCTTTCAACGTTCGCTGATATGGTGTTAGCCATATGAGTTTAGGACATTTGTAAGTTCAAACAAATGAAGGGCTCCCATACATATATATATACATATGCATAAATTAATTTCAGACAGAATACTATGTAATACATTAAGGCAAACACCAAACATTACAGTTAAGGAGAATGCAGTCTGTCTGACCCTAATTTCCCTCTCACGTTCCAGGCATATTACAGTTTTATTTGGCAGTAACTTTTTCTAAACGCAAACTGTGTGCACTTTTCTTACATTTTTTATTCCATTTTTATCAAGAAAAAGCCATCATCTTTTTAAAAGAGCTGCTGTTGTAGTCTTGGCGAATATTAAAGCTGAGTGAAAGTGCTACATAAGAAACTTCAAACCTTGATTAATGCAGTTGACAGCTTGTTAATATCTTAATTTGTAACTGAAATTAGTTTATTTCAGAAGAACATTTTTATCACATAATTGCTTGATATGGAACAAATGATTTTAACAGATAATTTGGATGCAGTTTTAAAAATGGAGCACTTTACAGATCATGCAAATATTTAAAGAGAAAACAGGCCAGAGCAAGTAGCTGGCAATTATGTGGAGTATGCCTTATTAAATTCATTACACCTAAATATCTATTGAGTAGTGCTTCATGAATATAGACAAGCACTAGACTTAAAATGCATCTTAATGTAAGTTCATTTAGAATAAGCATTACAGGTGCCTGATTAGTAAAAAAATAATATTATGTTAGTGTTAGACATTATCTGTCACATCATAAAAAGCAACCGTCCACCAAACAGGTTTATTTAACTTGGGTTATAAGTGTAGCTACATTTTAAGATATGGTCTTATCATTTGCAGAAGTTTATGGCTGGGGGGGATTTTGTTTCTTTTTCATCTTTCAGGCATATATTGTTGCACACTTAAATAATATTTATTTGAAAGGGCTACAGAGATTCAGGTTTTCTTGAGGAAATAGCTACCTTAGTGCTACCAGATGTATGATGGGGTCATTTGCACAAAAGAAAACAGAAGCAGCTGTGAGTGAAATGTAATACCATGATGTAGCCAGTTGTGTCTAATATAATAGCATTTCCTAATAGCAGTATATGGATCAAATGTACATGTTATGCAGAACATTAGAACTGGTTAGAAGAATCAGTGAAAAGAATTTAAACTTTAAAACTTGCTTTCCTTTAAGGTAAATAATGTGTACCACTAAAGTGCTTTTGCAAAAAAACAACTTAAGAAGTTAACGTAAAGAAAAATGCAGAAATTGAATAATAGGAGAGGAAGGCTGTTATTTGAATTTGTTTTCACAGACTTGATAACAACGTTTATTCATGTGGTTTATAAGTGGATGACCGACAAAGACATTTGGCATAAATTAGACGAACATTACATATTTTCTAAGAATAAATATAATTACTGCTTTGTAGGTTTGCATTTTGTATTGCAGAAAGTAAACAAACTTGGTGAATAATGAAACTTATAATATGGCATCATTTCTGCTGCATCTTTATGTCTGCACATGAGATACTTTAGTTGTACAGCAATCATTCTCTCTAAAAAGTCATCACATCATCTTAACAAGCTTTAGAGACAATTTTGTTTGGCTTTCATTATCACTAAAATGGAAAATGCTCCAATATGTCACTTATTTGTAATTGCTGCTGCTGCTTAAAAACATACAGAAAATGAAAACTGTTTATTTCTGCTCATCATAAAGTCACAATTTGATGAACTAAGATAGATTTAGATTATTCTTTATGCAAAACCAGATCTACTGTTGTTACTTCTTTATTGAAATTCTTGTGTTTTTTAAGGAACCATTCTGATGTTAGGTGTGGATTTCTGCGGTCTTATGTTTGGGTAGCTATAAATTAATTATAGCCAGAACATGATTCATTATTATTTTCAATAACTGGTTGTGTATCAGTTGTAGAAAATGTAAAAACCTGCTCTCCTGTGAGTATCAGTCTGCAACTATTGTGTTGTGGTCTTTAATATACACAAAAATCAGTGCAGTATAATGCTCTTACAGAACTGATACATTTTTCCTACTGTTTTTATTTCATGTGAAATTGCACCTCCTCTTAAGTCTTCTCAAAAAGCTTCTCATAATTTGTACTGTAGCTTTGCTTGAGTAATGACTGTGGTAAAAAAATTGTTTCTGTTATAAAGAAGGAAAATGAATACCCTACTTGATACAAGGATTGCTGATATTGAATAACCTAATCAGTCATGTTTAATGCTTTTACATAATATTTTGTAGCATTGCTGATGCAGAAGGTCTAAGAAAACCTTGAATATTAGCAAACTGTCACTTCAAGTCCTGCTGTTTGTGGAATAACAATAGTTGGAAATTAAAAAAAAAAGCACAGAAAAATTGTTGTGCTTTCTGAAGAGTCACACAAATGTCCTTAAGCACTATAAAGGCATTTATTTATAAAGTTTTGGCAAATTGTCTTTTGGATGTTTACATAGTACCACAGAATTTCATCATGTGGAACTTTCACCTGATTGGAGGGCAAGGGAAGCAGTTCTGCTAAATAGAAACTTTGGTTACAATGCAATGGATGTTAGAGGTGCATTGCAGTGCTATGACAAGAGGGCAGGAAGTTAAACTTGGGCATGGAATGCTTGGATTCACTATGGATGATATTAAGACAGCATGGGAAAGGTATTGACATGATGACCACTGGTGTATCAAACACAACATAACTGATGGTACTAGGCAATGGTTGTAGCTGGAAAACCACAACTCATCATAAGGCAGTTATGCTAAGATATGGTGGAGCTGTATTAAATTGATTACTGCAGTATGCACTAGTGTTGTGCAGATTTTTAACATCTCGTGAAATTTCACTTTTGTCTGAGCAGTGATAATGATGGAGTTGATTAAAATGGGACTTCCTTTCACACGCTCAGTTCCCAAAATCACAGGTACTGGATGTCTAGCAAATAAAAGTAAATTGAGATTTCAGTATAATAATAATGATAATAATTAAAAGCACATTTTGAAATTTGCTGGTAAACTATTTGCACCCCCTGACATAACTGGCTGTGCCATCTAGCCATGCTTATTATATATATATATATATATATATATATATATATATATATATATATATATTAAAGTTATTGCTATACCTTAGATAAGGGGGAATACCTCAAGATACTACAGCTGAAATCTTAGCACATTTTCCCATTTGTATTTGTAGATCTTTTGCTCCAGGGATCACAGTTACAGTCCTTAGATTTTCAGCAGTCACCCCTATAATATACAGGGGTCTACCTCTGGTTAAGGGATGTGGGGGCCTTTCTTCTCATTTAAATTAATGTTTGTAATTTTATGGTTATGGATGCACTGTTTTACATTTTGCAGTATTACTGTATTTTTCTAAATGCCATGACTGTGAGGACTCAATAAAATTGATTTAGAGGATATCCTCTCAACCAAGCTATCTTGTTCATATGTGCAAAAGTGTGCATTTTTTTTTTTACAGCTGTGCCATGGTTAAATTTTCACAGTTTGTGACATGGCTCTTTCTGGAGGAGTGCATTTAGTGATGTGCATAATTTTATCCAGAAATATGGAAATAACCAGATTTAACACAAAAGACTTCACCCAGTACATCACCTAGTTTATATGTGTGTACCTTATGGGAAATCTTCTACAGACTTGATCTTTGATGTCATTGCAGCCAAACTGAACAAAAATATATTCTTTTCAACACTTGTGTAGCCCATTTTGAAGTTGTTTGAGAAAAGACTATGAACAAAGTTTTTAGTAAAGGATGTATTGAAAATGTTACCTCACAGGAATGATCCTTCTGTTGAGCCCTTGTACTTGCATGTCTGATAATTTCTTAGAGGGATTTGCTCCCCATAAGGCCTTCTCTTAGTCATTCTATTGATTAGTGTTTGGCACCCCATACCATGGTGGCAGGTTACATACTTTCAACACATTTCTATTGTTTTGAGGGAAATACATTGCATGACAAGGTAGAATTAGACAAAATAAGCAATATATTTGTCATGTCATCTGGCAACCCACATGACTTTTAGTGAAGATCAAAACAGCAACAAATCCCAAGCCAGGGTAATGCACTTGAAATAAAAGGATTATGACCACTGCTCCAAGCAACAAGCAACCACACCAAGCCTTAAAAGAATGTCGTTTAATATACACCGACTAAGCGCTTTCACCAAAACATTGGCTTCATCAGAGTCAGTGTTAAAAGACAAGCACAACTCTTTTATACAACAAATGTAATAGGCTTAATGACATCACAAACTCCATACCAATTGAAATTAAATAAACAATCAACACATCAATTCAATACAGCTAAACTACACATATTAATTAAAAAACACTATAGACATTACATTATATAAAAAACACATTTAAAAAACACATTTAAAAAATCTATCTAACATTGCATTTTGTTTTATGTATGTGTATATTAATGTGCACAAACTACCTTTACTTAAGCTATAATCTAAAATTAATTAAATAATATTGGCTCTATGCTTCAAAACCGGTTTTAATGAGATGTAATCATTAATACCCGGTTGCCTTGTAGCATTTAATCTCAACTGCCATAATGCCTCCAGCAAGGCTACTCTATTGCTAACATCACCTCCCTGATCAAGAAACACCCTATCTATTATAAAAAATATAAACTTTTTAAATCCCTTACAGTTACAACTATGGAGATATAAAGCGTTATGTGGGTCCTTATTCTTAACTGCTCTAACATGCTCAACAATCCTATCACGTAATTTACGTGTAGTCATACCCACATAAAATGCATCGCAGGTTATGCATGAGGCCACATACACCAAATTCTTCGTATTACAATTACAAATGCCCGGGCATGGCAGAGTATGCCCATACCCCTTTAAACAAACATATGTGCCTTCCGCTATATATCTGCAACTTCTACAGCAACCGCATTTTGACATCTTAGATGTTCTATTCCTTACCTCTCTTTCTAAAATTCCTTTCAAATTGTCACCCTTACTAAAAACTATCCTAGGACTCATACCTACAATTTCTTTCGTAGTACTACTCAAACAATATTCCCACATTCTACGTAGTACTGTTGTTATTTCTGTAGCTTTTTCATTGAATTTTAAAATAAAGCATGATCCTAAAGAAGATGTTGCACTAGGCACTTCATAGCTATTAACCCTCTCATCCAACTCACGTACATTATTCAAAATTGGTGAATATAAAGAAATTCTCTTTCTACAAATCTCTCTCTTCAAATTCAATAACAATTTAAGCGGATAGCCCCTATCAATAAGCATACCAATCAACTTAAACATTTCCTGTTTGAACAACAACTCATCACTCACCAACCTAGAAATCCGCACCATTTGACCCTTAGCAACAACCTTCCTTTGATGATAAGGGTGGCAACTCTTAAAATGCAATAACGAATTTGAATAGCTTTCTTTTCTATATAAGGTGCTAGATAAACCTTCACTACTCTTGAATATTGTAATATCCAAAAAATTAATATTAATATTAATGATATTATATAGTAATGGTTTATATGGTTTTTTAACCATTGATGTAGTAAATTTGTTTTCTACCATTCCCCACCTAGAAGGGTTAGAAATGTTCCGTGACAGTCTGAATATGTGCAATATCATTGATAAGAGTAGGATTGATTTACTCTGTGAATTGATGGAAATGGTTCTTTTTAATAATTTCATTAAGTTTGAGGGGGAGATGTTTCAACAATGCTCTGGTGTGGCAATGGGGGCGAGGTGTGCCCCTATATTTGCGAACTTGGTCCTTTTAGCATGGGAAAGAACCTTTGTTTTTCCATCAAGATTTATGGAGAACATAATTTTGTATAATAGATTCTTAGATGATTTGCTTATTGTATGGAAAGGTGATGAAGCTGGGGCAGTAGAGCTTGTTGAATATCTAAATAGCACCACTAGCTTTTTGAAATTTACGTATGTGTGGAACAATGATAGTATTAATTTTTTGGATTGTTAAGCTGAATAAGCTAATAACTCCGCTGGTGAATCCCTGTTTGCCAACTTCATTGGCAAAACCTGGAATTCGTTGCCAAACTATATAACCCTGCAATACTCCAAAAGTCTCTAAAAAAAACCCCTCAAACAGTATCTCAAAGTGAATTGGCTATGCCCATGTACCAACCCTGATTAAATTATAAACTGAAAGTATATTCTGTAATTATCATAACTTGTAACTACGTCACCAAGCTCTGCTTCCAATCTGATGTCTCTTACTTTTAATTGTGTCTGTACATGAGAATTGTGAGTCCCTACTAGGGGACACTACTAAGCCATTATATATAATCACTTTGTTTTTATAATTGTTTGCTAACTTCTGTGTAATCTATGTAAGTCTGTCTATGTGGAGCTTTTCTCCTCGGGCCTCTGCTGAAAATGGACATGTATCCAGTCGGACTATCCTGGTAAACAAATGTAAAATAAATTAATAAATAAATAAATATTCTGGAACCCTAATTCCACCAGAATAAGTTTTATGGTGTAATGGACCCCCACTGGCAAATAACTTTATTCCCTGGGAGTAGGTTTTTGCTTCATGCAACATACCATTTTACTCTTTGGGTAAAACTCTACAACTAAGTGTGTATCCTCAATAGAATAACTTTTCAGTTTGAGCTTTTATCCAATCTTTTGATGAAGAGTTTCAATGGAAATTCGCTTTGCAGCTTCTGTGCACTTGAAGCTGTAACTGTACTCCATGATTGTATATTTTCTAATCTTGCTGGGCTAATTGTAGTTTCTGCTTCTTTTGTCTTGGAGTTGAAGATATGTCAAACACCATGCTGCTTGGTTGGTGCAACTGTCTGCAGAGATTTCTCCATCATTGGCTAAGGAAAAAAAAGAGGGATCTAGCGGCAACACTGTGACATCATATAGACAAACAAATAATTTCGTGGTTACACAGGAAAAGGTGAAATGTAGCAACATCATCAGCATTTTGCACTGATTATATCTTTTAGGATCACAAAGGCAATATGGTTTACAGCTTGTATTCCCTCGAGAAGGCAGATCAATGTATAATGCTCATATACCCAGGGGTGTGAATTTACCCATAAGAAATTGGAATCCTATGTTTTTTGAATGTCTTAAGCTATGATTATGAATGTCCCATGCTATGATTTGTCCATTGATATGATTTTGAATGTTGAGAAGATGAGAGGTATGAGTAAATGTCCCAGTTTCAGTTTTATCTGAGTTGCCTAATTTGGTGAATGTTACATCTTATGATATATGCTACCAACTGTGGCAGTACTAAGTCAGACGTTTAATCCCACCCTTGGAAGCACTGTTAAAGAACCATGCTGTACTGTATACTGGAGAACACAATCTACTAAAATAATGAGAAATCTTCTAGTCTTTGTTCATAGGAATACAACCATCTGGTAGATGTATGGCAGATGTGAAAAGAGCTGCATATTTATTTGATTTTCTGCATATAAAATAGTTTGCCAACTGACAAACATCTTTCATTCATCTGTTGTATTTCCTCAGTCTTGTAGGTAGCTATTCTTCCTTCTGTGACCTAGTGCAATATTTTTATTTAAATTATTTTTGCTGAAAAGTATTTATGGAACAGCCAGAATACCAAAATCCAACTCTTTCCAAAAAGCTGTAGTTGAAGCCAGTGCCCTGGTAGAGTGGGCCTTGACCCTGCCGGGAATAGGTTTGTTATGGCGAGTATAACAAAGGAGATGGTCTGCTTTGGCGAAGGTTGTCTCTTCTTGTCTTCGCAAGAATTGAGCAATTGATCTAAAGATCTGAAAGATGTAGTTGTGTCAAGGTAGTACTTGAGTTGTCTGTGTACATTTAAGGTATGGGGTATCTCTTCTCCCTCATTTTTAGGTTCAGTAAAGAAAATGGGGAGTTGGATTGTTTGGCTTAAAGTAAACCTAGTTAACACTCTAGTCATAAAAGAAGAATTAGTTCTCAAAGAAACCCTGTCCTTAAAATGAGGTAGGGTTGACTTGCCGTAGGAGCTTGCAAAAACACAAAATTTAGATATCGAGAGTGGCAACCAGTTTACTTGAAGGCCTGTTATGCAAACCCCCTGTCAAGAACATTTTGATAAGATTGCCTTGAAAGAGGAATACCCATGGGCAGACATACTGGAATGAACAATGTGTACCTTGATAGAGGAAAAAGAAAGGCCATTGGAAAGTATCTCACACGAGTATTATAAAACGAGAGAACAACTACTCCGGATAGGTGCTGCTGATGTTGTTGGCACTAACTAGAAAACTTTTTCCATTTGCAAATAGATGATTTTCTATTAGCAGGCTTTCTTTCCTCCATTAGTACCTACTGCACATTCTCAGAAAACACGTGCATAAAAGGAATTAAGACCCTAGCATCCAGGCAATCTGTTTAAGATGATTGATGTCATGGTGTATCAAACAACTCTGTTGTGTTAGTAGACCCATTATGTAAGGATGATTTTGGCAATTGTCCTTGGCCATTTTTAAAAGAAAGGAGAACCGTGGTTGTCTGTGTCAGAAGGGAGTCACCACAATGATCTTTGTGGATTCCTTCTGAATATTCATAGGTACCCTGGATTAGCAGAAAGGTATACAAGACATTCCTATCCAATGAAAAGAGAAGGTCTTCCAGACCTTCTTGCATAGCATTCTGGAACACAACTTTTTTCAGTTAATTGCTCAGAGAAAAGGCAACAAGGTCTACTGGAGAAACTCCCACAGATGGATCAAATCTTGAAAGATCTAATTTCCATTCGTGAAATTGTACCCTGGTCCTGCACAGCTTGTTTGTCACAAAGTTTTCCTATGGCAGAATGTAGGATATCTGTAGAGTGAGATTGTGTTGCAAAGCTATATCTCAAGTTAACATGACTAGTCTGCAAAGGGGGTGCTACCTGGTTTTCCCTTGCCTGTTGATGTACCACATGACTGTAGTATTGTTTATAACCACTTGAAGAGTTCATAGATAAGTACTAGGCTATCTGCCCAAGGGCATTTATAAACCTAGCCGGAATGTGTTGGCTTTTGCCACCCCCTTAGATTAGTTCCCTGTGCCTCTGTTCAGCAGAACCATTGAAGTGACCCCTTTGGTAAACTTTCTGTTTCCGATCCACTCGTCAAGGTTTCTCTTGAAGAGGGTTAGTGAGGAGCTCTGCCTAATGTAGATTGGAATCTTGTTCCAGAGCATGGGAAGTCTCTGGGATACGAATCTATCCCTCCAGCACGTCCTATTTATTGCTGTGGTGAGGTTTAGATCCCTGGAGCATGTGGCTCGAGAGGATATGGTTTTCTTTAGGTGGCACATGTCCATCAATTCTGGGTTGGACATGGCCTTGTATGTCAGGCAGAGATCACCTCTGAGTAGGTGGTATGCAACAGAGTACAGCTGGAGTTTCTTCAGTCGAGCTGCATAGGGCATCTGCTTGAGGCCAGTGATCCTCTTGGTGAGGTACTTCTGTGGTCTTTCCAGTTGTTGCAGGTGTTTTGTAAGGCACATCCCAAATGGGGCATTGTACTCTATGATGGGTCTGATGAGTGATGCGTAGAGGAGCCCAATGACTTCTTTTGATCTGGATGCAAACCCTTTTTTGATTTGGTGGGCTACATAGAAGGATTTTCTAACCACTTTGGCAATGTGATTATCAAAGGAGAGGTTATTATCTACTTGGATCCCCAGATCCCTCATTACATCTTCCGTATTTAGGGGGCTACCACCTATGTGGTAGTCTGTGGGTACTTTGTTTTTTACAAAGGGGATGACTATGCACTTTTGGCATTTAGCTTGAGGGCATGGTTTTGACACCAGGTATCTGTCTCAGTGAGACCCTTTTGGAGGATGTCTGTGTCAGCCGGAGTGTCAATTATGGCCCCTAGTTTGCAGTCGTCTGTGAACTTGGTCAGTCATAGTCCTCCTGTGCTTGTCTGTACCTCTGAGAAGTATATGCCAAACAGGAGGGGTCCTAGGACTGAGCCCTGGGGAACGCCACTTGTAACCGGTTTAGAGTCAGACCTAACTCCCGCAACTCTTACCATGTCCATGAGCCAGTTGGCAACCCATCTTGTGATGTAGGGGTTTATGCTCAGGCTGGTGAGCTTCTCTATAATACCTGAGTGGGGAATGGTTTCTAAGGCTTTTGTGAGGTCTAGGTAGGCTGTGTGGACCACATTTCCCTCATCTATAGCCTTGGTAACTGTCTCAAAGAAGTCCACCAGGTTTAGGAGGCATGATCTGCCCTTACCAAAGCTGAAGTGGGTAGGGTCTAGTATTTGGAGGTTCCCAAAATCTCTGTTAATGAGATCCATGATGATGCGCTCCATAGCTTTGCAGACCAAGCTAGTCAGGCTTATAGGGTGATAGTTCCCAGGGGTCCATTGTGGCTCCACCTTTGTGGAGCAGAATAACTATTGCTGTGTGCCACTCTGTGGGCATGTAGCCTGTGGAGAGGCTGAGTTTAAACAGTGTGTTTAAGTGAGGGGTTAGTTCATCTTTGAGCTCATATAGGACATAGCCTGGGACACCGTCCGGTCCCATTGATGCCGGGTTTTCGGCCTTGGAGAGGGCTGTTTTAACCTGAGTATCTGTGATTTCAGGGGCACTACATTCTTCTGGTATAGTTATGAGCCCTTTTGGGGGTGAGAGAGGGGTGAAGTTTGCACTGAACCTGTCTGCCAGAATGTTGGCTATATCAGTTGGTTCAGTGTATCTTGTGCCATTCTGCACTAAGTCTGAGCAGATCTGAGAATTGCATCTTAGATTCTTGACATAGCTAAAGAATGCCTTGTGGTTATCTTTGGAGTCCATGGCAATATTTCTTTTGAAGCTAGCCTTGGATGATTTTATGAGGGAACATAGTTTCTTTCTGATACTGATCAGGGATGTCTTCCCTTCTTGAGATTTTACTCTCTTCTGTACTAGTTTCCTTCTCCTGTTGTATAGCTTGTTTATGGCAGGGGTCCACCAGACTGGTTTACTTTTCTTGGAGGAGTGAGTCTTGGTTTTGTCTGGGATAGCATGAACCATACATTCTTGTAGGTGCCCATAGAGTGCATTAGTAAAGGATTTTGCAACTGGGACAGCGTTATCCTTTTGCATGGGGGCTTTGAAACTTCCCACCTCAGTCTTAAGTAACATGAAGTTTGCTTCTGAAAAGTTTTTCACGGTGGTTTCTTTGACCGGGGGTGGCAACAAAATGTGGATATCCAGAGTGATTAGTTTATGGTCAGATCTAACCAGCGAGAGGTTGACCTCCAGTGTGGAACACCATTCGCCCATGTTGGTGATGACCAGGTCCAATATGTTGTCACCTCTGGTGGGGGTATTGACCAGTTGATCCAGGGCATTTGAATTTATAAATTTTAGGAAATGTTGGGCAAGGGAGTTTGTACTTGAGTAGTTCTCCCAAACCCAATATGAGGGTGTTTGGTAGGACCTTTATTTTTCCCAGTGTTTCCAGGAATGTGGAGTGGGGGTCCTGAAATATGGTGGGTGATCTGTAGCAAGCTATAATTTGAATAGCAGTTTTGCTTGTTGTTAGTTGCACGTGGATGATCTCGGAAGCATTGTGCTGTGCCTCTAACCTGGAGATGTGGGTATCCTTGATGAATATGGATACTCCCCTGCCTTTTGTATTTCGGTCGGGTTTTGTGGCCGAAATGTATGGTAAGAGTTGTAGCCTGGTAGTGCTGAGGTGCTCTCAGGAGCCTTAAACCAGGTTTCTGTTACTGCACATGTGTCGATGTTCTCCATACTGAGGAGTGCCTTGAGTGCGTGCATTTTGAGCTTTATACTTCTGGCATTGAGTAGCATTACCCTCAGTTTTTTGTTACTTGTGCTATTTACCATGGTGGGTTTGTCATTTGAGCCTTGTCTAAAAAAGGCTCTATGGGGGTGGCAAGAGCCAGGGGCCAAAGATGTTCAGAAAGTTAGAGCTTTGAACAGGGAAAGCATGTCATCTATATTTATATGCTGACAGCAATTCTTGATGTCCCAAACCCTCTGCACTTTTATCCATCTTGAAACTGCTTCCCAAGCAAAGGCCAAAGAATCTGTTGTGACACTCTGGAGCAGGGAGGGAGAAGGGGAGACCTGGATATAAGGATATCTACTGTCAACACCAAAACATTTATCTTCTGACAATCCCTGATACTGTGAAATGAAAAGATAATGAGTGTTGATGCTGGAACCAAAGACATTTCATATCCCACCATTTCATTCTCATGTGGAGTCTTGCCAGGGGTCTCATGAGATTCATAGATGCCATGAGACCCAAAATCCTGAGGTATTCCCTCCAAGGACCAAAATCTAAGTGAAAAAACCTTAGAAATAATCTAAATAAATGTCTCATTTTTTTCTTGTGGAAGAAAAGCTGTTTGAACTGTGATGTCTAGTTGACATTCCAAGAACACAATCCTGTGTGAGGCAGTCAAGAAATACTTTTGAATGTTTTCTTAGAATCCCAGCTTATGCAAGAGATACCTCACCCAAGACAGAGAGATTCCTGACATTTTGAAAAGACTCTGTAAAGATAAGAAAGTCATCTGAATATGAAAAAAATTTGGCTACCCTGTAGCCTGCTATGAGCTACAATTGGAGCTAAAATGGAGAAGGCAGCACAGTATTCAAGCAGGATCCGATTTATTCAAACTCCAAAAAATAAAATAAAATCAAACAAACTTCATTAACATGTACTAAGCGCTTTCACCCATATCCACAGTGGGCATCTTCAGAGTACAGTGAACATCAAACATCTACATAATTAAATACACTAAACGCCCTATAATAGCAGCCAATGAATGGTTTGAATTAATTAGCATAATTAATTAAATTAATTAAATTCATGGTACCCAACATTTTTTCTTTCTCTTTGTGAATTCTAACAAAACATAATGCACTAAGAATCTATAAATCTAAAAATCTAAAAATGCTCTAGCAATTTATGGTGAGTATACACAATGACTGAATAGTAATTAAATATATAATATAAAATAATCTTTACACTATAAATATATAATTTAAAATATGTAAAATATAAATACATCATTTCTAAATTAATATCATTAAAATGAGTAGATCTATATATATGTATATATGAAAACAGTTGTAGTTAATAACCAATAATTAATGTTCAATAACATAAATGTATGCTAAAGTTTGTATATGTACATACATAAGTAAATAAATAAATGTATATATTTATACTTAAAAACTTAAATAACTCAAACACTTTAAAAAACTTTAAAACCATAACAGATGTGTGTAAATAATCATATACAGTAGGATTTATGTTTTAGTATACTGGCAATGGAAATGTGATCATTAATTCCTGGTGGATTTGTAAAATCCAATCTCAATTGCCATAAACACTCTTTGGCTTCCAATAGATTTTTATCATCACCCCCTTTTTTGTTGTTATTTGGAATTCTGTCAATAACAAAAAATATAAATCTCTTAAATTCTTTACATTTATGGCTATGTGTGTATAGTGAACTCACTTGTTTCTTATGTCTCTTCTATATTCAAGTATTCGGTCCCTTAGATTTCTGATGGTCTTCACTACATAATATGCTGAACAGCTTGTACATGTTGCTATATATAGCACCATCTTGGTATTACAATTACAGTACCCAGGACATCTAATAGTTCTCCCGTAGTTCTGAACAACTACATAGGGACCATCATTTATAAACTTGCAAGTACTGCATAGACTGCATTTACTCATTTTAGACATTTTGTATAATTCCTTATTGGTACTTGTCTGTAATAATTGCTTTAAATTCATACCCCTGCTATACGTGATATTGGGGTAACTACCAATAATATCAGTGAGTTTAGAGGTAAAAAGGAATTATTTTTTGTTATTGACAGAATAACAACAAAAAAGAGGGTGATGATAAAAATCTATTGGAAGCCAAAGAGTGTTTAATGGAAATTGAGATTAGATGCTACAATTCCACCAGGAATTAATGATCACATTTCCATTGCCAGTATATTAAAACATAAATCCTACTGTATATGATTATTTAAACACATCTGTTATGGTTTTAAAGTTTTTAAAGTGTTTGAGTTATTTAAGTTTTTAAGTATAAATATATACATTTATTTATTTACTTATGTATGTAAATATGCAAACTTTAGCATACATTTAAGCTTAATATGTCTTAGGTGTTATTGAACATTAATTATTGGTTATTAACTATGACTGTTTTCATATATACATATACATATTTATCTATTCATTGCAATGATATTCATTTAGAAATTATGTATTTATATTTTACATATTTTAAATTATATATTTATAGTGTAAAGATTATTTTATATTCTATATTTAATTGCTATTCATTCATTGTGTATACTCACCAAAAATTGCTAGAGCATTTTTAGATTTTTAGATTTATAGATTCTTAGTGCATAATGTTTAGTTAGAATTCACAAAAAGAAAGAAAAAATGTTGGGTACCATGAATTTAATTAATTTAATTAATTATGCTAATTAATTTGAACCATTCATTGGCTGCTATTCTAGGGTGTTGTGTTACTTGTAGTGTATTTAATGATGTAGATGTTCGATGTTCATTGTACTCTGAAGATGCCCACTGTGGATATATATGGGTGAAAGCGCTTAGTATATGTTAATGAAGTTTGTTTGGTTTTATTTTATTTTTTAGAGTTTGAATAAATCTGATCCTGCTTGAATACTGTGCTGCATTCTCCGTTTTAACAGTTTTGGTTCTTGTCGTTAATTCAACTACAATTGGAGATGGGCACTCTATGAATACTCTTTATGCATGACTAGTCTAGAGGGTAAGGCAAAGAACTGATAATGTGATTCAGACACACAAAATCTTTAGAAACTTTTAAGTCTGGCTTAACAGGGATGTGATTATAAGCAACTTTTAAGTGTAGTATTATCAGGAAACTTGAAAGAGGAAAAAGAGGTAACAGGTTGTGAAGTGACATCATTTTGAATTTGGGCACAATCAGAAACGGGTTTAGGAAAGAAAGACCCAGAAATGGTTTCCAAGTATTTTCTTTCTTTGTCACTAAGAACATTTATGAATAAAAACCCTACCCTAATGGGGAAGGAAGAACTGGTTCTATCACTCCTTGGAACAGCATATGATTAAAAACAGGTGAAAACAAGAGAGTCTGATCTGCAGGATTTGAGGAATGACCCCTGAAAGGAGGAATTTCCTCCGACTGCCATCCATAACCCGAATAAATGATTTTCAAAACCCACTTGTCTGAAACAATCTGTTGCAAAGAGAAAAATGGAGATTCATAGTTTCTGGAAGAAAGACCCAGGGTGGTGGGGGGGTCATGGTCTCCTGCTTGACTGTCCTTGGTTTTTGGGAGGTTTGAGCCTTCATTTTGGAAAACTCATCATCACTTTCTGTTTATCTGAATTCTGTTAAGAATGGTTATTTTTTTTTTTTCAAAACTGGATAAGGAGACATAAAATCCCTTGGTCAATTTGGAAAAGAAGGGCTGAAAAATCTTAAGAGAACCCTTGTATCAGCTCGCCCCTTTCATCACAGTTTTTGATCACTTATGCTGCTGTTCAAGGGAGAATTTACAATTTCATGTTTTACATCATCAGGGAGGTTCTGAAAATCCATCCAAGAAAACCTCCTTAAAACAGTAGCAGTGACCATAACCCTGGAAGTAGTATCAACAGAAACATACATACACTGCAAACAATTAGTAACATGTGTAATGAAGAAACTACATTATTCAAAGCAGATTTTTCTTCACAAGAAAAAAAAACTGTAGATAAAACACTCATCATACTTTCAGAATATGTCAGGAAAAGCTAACATGTGAGCCTAATTATTTAAAACTCTGAAACTCAATGTTCCAGAAATATACATGACTTCCCATACCTACCAATAGTTTTCACATCCTTATTAGAAAGAGAAAGATTGGAATTAACAGCAGTGGAGTCAACAAAAGGCTATAGCTGCTGGGTTAGGTTTTGCAGTAGTGTATAAAAATTTAAAAAGAGACTGAGGGACTTTATACATCCTATCAGCCTTTTTAGGAATAGCTGCCTGACTACTAGGGAAATGCCAGGCAGTAATATACACACCCTCTAAAGCAGACTGGACAAGAGGAAGGGGTGTAGTGTCTGGAAAATCCTTCTGTAACAACTGATAGTATTTTCTAAGGGAATGGGAAACCTCTATGTTCTTCCAGTGTAAGCACTGGGACATTCTATAAATAGTCTTAGGGAAAGAGAAATCAGAGGACAAAATGTTGAATCCATTCCTGCATCGTCCTATTCAGATTCAGAATCAGAATCTTAAATCTCTTCAGAAAAAGAGGAATCCTTTTCTTTTACCAGAAACTAGTCTACAAAAGGGACCAGTAGCATGGATTAAACCCTGAGCCAGTTTCAGTAAACTATTCTCATCTGAAGAAATTTGAGAGGGAGAACATGCTTAATTTTCTGTTTCTTTTTGATAGGAAAAATGTGGCCAGCCATGTTATCCAGGGATGGGCACAGCATTCTGAGTCGACAGGGAAGTCTTCCCTGTTTCCTCTCCCAGGACTAACATGAGTGGCTCTCCCTTGTCCACTGAGGGAACTTCACAGCCACAAAGCATGTGGGTGTAGGTGCTACATCAGGCCAAGCCATTATAAAAGATGAGTGGTCTGAGGTACAGCAAATGGCCACAGCAGAGTCACCTATATGCAGATGAAGCAAATTGCTAGCCTGCTGTTGTGGCAAAGGCTGTTTAACTTTTTCTTTTTCTGTCTGAAAGAAGGACCGACCATGGGGTGAACAATCTGTTCCATGGTCAAGCCAAAAATGGTACGTCTTTCCTGTGGAAGCAAGCAACAAATGCATGTAAAATTACCAGTCCACAAAATGACTTTTTGACAGAAAAATACACAGGAAAAAGCTCGTTCAGACACTACGGCAGATCCACAATGCAAAAATAAACACAATTTCTCCAAAGAAAATATGTTATCAGTTACACTACTTTTAAACTGACAAGAAAAATAGTAGTCCATTTGAAAGCATGTTACAGTCACTAGACAGTCCATTAAAACACAACAGTCCTAGTTTTAAAATATGTTTTGTGAAGAGGAAAGTAATGCCATCAGTAAATATAAGGAAATTGGATGTTTTTTCCCAAAGGAAACTTATCTGCTCAACGGATGAAAGCACAAGCTGACCGTCAATCCTTGAAAGCCTCAGAGGAGTGAAATCTTCAGTCAGGAAAGCTTTGAAGGGCTTCACACCCACGTTTGTCTTTTCATCAGCTCCTCTCAAGCTGCTTGACAGTTTGAGTGTATGGAAGGTGCCCTGAAGTTTTGGAAGCTGTCTGGCTGTTATATCTGTGGCAGCATAATAACCCATATAGCAATGGCTACTGCAGCAGTGATCAATGTGAAAAATACCTGGTGTATAAGAATCTACTATAAAAGTTGGCTTAGCTTTGGAATAGATATGCAGTGCATAAGGCTGTCCCTAGTTAGTCTTATTTTAGGCAAATCAGCCCTATAGCGCTATTCCAGGGAATATAGTGTCACTGTTTCTTTAATATGCTGGTAGAATAGTGTCAAATAATGCAGATCACAGAATGGTTCTTTAATAGTGATTGCCCGAGTGAGACTGAATTTTTGAGCATGTATTGGTGTGGAGAGGCAGCGCACATTGGTACCTGTAACTTTCAAAGCAACACCCATTCACCAGCTTCAGCAAAGACAGGCCAGGTAAAACTGATACTGGATTTTTTTTTAACCTTAAACAGGATTATTTAGATTCATGGCACATCTTCAACATGCATTTAGATTCATGGGACATCCTCAACATACAATGTAAACTAGCATAACCACATGTGGTTATTTAGTGAGCATATCTGTCTATAAACAGAGCAGCCAATAGAAGCAAGGCTTTTAAACATTTTATCTCAAGTGCAAAAGCATGTTAGATGAAAATATTTAATAGATAAAACACCAGTAGTTACTACCAATGGCAGTACTGAATAAATAGCAAACACATCATTCACATCCCAGTCAAGTTATGTAAGTTACAACATTTTAAATACTGTAAGCAGAGGGTATGTAAGCAATGTCTCACTATTACATGCATGCTCACTAAAAGTAAGTGGACAGGGCAAACCCTGTTCTCATACAGCACATCAGAGCAAAAAAATATAATTCTGAATTTGTGGAACATGCACATAAGGCTGCCCTCCATATTATGTCTCAAAAATTCATGTTTATAGATATGGATAGTAAGATGCAAGCAGTAAAAACATTTTTAGTGCCTTCATTTTTATATACAGGTCAGACATGCTTTTATCCACTAGAGGAAAATTTGAGGTCAATAATTTTGTTGAAGGTATTTATTATAAGGGAGCAGGAGGGAATAAGGTAATACAGGATATGTGAATAGAAATATGAATATTATTATTACCTATTACCTAATTTGAAGGGATATTTTAGAGCTACATAGTTAAGGTTCATATACATAGTACAAGCAGAAGGTTATACATCCAAATGGAAAGGAGTGGTGATGAAGTGGGGGAAATATTCAAGAAATAGAGAGAGTGGGATTTTGGATGCAGATCTACAAGAATAAGAACAACCACGAGGAATATTATATTTTAAAGTAGCTGAAAGTTTTCTAAGAACTAAGCCAAAAGAGAAAGGAGATTTTGCTAGTAGGGATGACTGCAAGTATGGACAGAGAAAATGGGCAAGAAGGGACTGGAGTTTACTAGAGAAAACTGGCAAAGGAACAACGCTATTGGGAGCAAATAACTAGAAAGGGAAAGGTGATAGAGTGAGATGAGGCCAAGGAGATGTTTGGACTGCAGGCTACAGACTGCCTTCCCTACTAGGGATTCATAGAGTATAGGCAAAGAGAAAGGGATTTAGGGTGTTTTAAGTTAAAGACCTGCTGTGGTAGAGTCTTTTATTGAATCTAGAACAGAAGCTGCTGTTAAAAAAGGAACAATTTGAAAGGCATAAAAAATATTACATGATAACTGTACGAATCAGTCAGAGAAGTTTCAGAAACACTGGGAAGAGAGACTGGACAAGCAACTTACAAAAGAACAACAGGAGCACAGATGTATGTGCTATTCCAGGGAATATAGTGTCACTGTTTCTTTACTGTGCTAGTAGAATAGTGTCAAATAATGCAGACCACAGAATGGCTCTTTAATAGTGGTTATCAGGGGGAGACTGAATGTTTGATCATGTATTGGTGTGAAGAGGCAGCACACCTTGCGACCTGTAACTTTCAATGCAACACCAATTCACCAGCTTCAGCAAAGGACCAGGTAAAACCGATACTGGATTTTTTTTTAACCTTAAACAAAATTGTGATGTTAAATTATGTTAGTTTCTAGTTCTGACAAAGGGAGTTTAGCTTGGGAACTAAATGGCAGGTGATAAAAAGTGATGTTATCCATGTAACCCAGCATTAATATTTGACATTAATTTAAGAACGCTCTCTGAGAGAGACTATGCATTTTGTATTTGTCTTTTGATCAGACAACATCCACTCATCACCACCTTCTGCACTTCTGTCTTCGTGTTGTTCTGTAAGTAAGTATTTAGGGAATAGTAACTCTTTTAGATTCAGATAGGAATACAGTAAAGTATAGCTTAGATGTTTTCGCTATTTATTTGAGACTGAACTGTAATGTTGTTTTAAAGATCTCTTGTGATTTTGAACTCTGAAGTTACAGTGTTGATTTACTGTGTATTGTCTTGTTCTTTTATTATTAAATATATTTAAACCTATATTTGAGGCTGATATTTGTGAGACATATTTAAGCTCTTAGAGTACTTACATATCTGTATGGTGACACTGTACAGGCCACTCCTAAATAGCATTGCTGTTGGTCAGATTAACATTCGGATTAATAGTAAAATTGCACACTAGGAATGGACACCCTTTGTTAAGGGCCTTATAGTAGCTGATAAGGGTGGCTGGTGGCAGCTGGAACAACCTTATAGTCTGGGCAGAAGGAGCATAGCTAGTAAACCTGCGCCAACCTTTCTCAGGTGTGTATGTGTTTGTATATCAATCAAATCTCAAAGTGTGCATGTGTCAGCTACTTTGGCAGGGACATGAAGTTCTGGTTGGACAGAGAGGGTGCTGGAGGTTTTGGCCTGGCCACTTGGCTGAGATCTCAACCCTATAGCTCTGCCAGTGGGGAGTCATATTGAGGATCTGGAGAAAGAGTGAGAAACCAGCCCCAAACTGACTGTGATCTCTGTGTGCTCTTAAGGGAAATTGAACTTTACTGTGTGTGTGTACTTGTCTTCCTCCCTGTGTGTACATTCCCCACTGTTGCCAGTGGTGAGGATTGAGGCTCCTTTATTACTGGGTCAGTGCAGGGCTGTCACAATGTGATTAAATGTATTAGAGAAACCTGCAAGACAAAGGCAGCTCAGCCAGTGAAACTTTCCCAAGTTTAACTCTTCCCTTCTCTCCATAATGCTCAGTACTACTGTTGCCTCTCCATTTCTCTTGCCATTTGATGAGCTTGCATTAGGGAAGTGACCCCATCCTATTTTCAAAATATTAATGTTACTCAAATCATTTTAGTTCTTCTGCATCATTTCTAGTTCATTCCACCATCAATTGTTCATGGCTTGCCTTCAGACTGAGATCAGAGCTTTCAAGTCTTTGATCAGTTTCAGTCAATCAGGACTTTGCCTTTTCTCAGTCCAAGGTCTATCATCTCTGCCCTTTTCCTTTCTTTCTGTCTAATTTATTTTAGTTTTGTTGAAGTTGTCTGCTTTTTGATAGTGCTTTTCTAACTGTGTCTGTATTGTTTAGACACAGTTTTCTATTTTTAAAGATACAGGATGTTAAAAACACATTAACGTATAACATTGTAAGTCTATTTATTACTCGGTGACTAAGACATACTTTACTTAAACATGCATATAAATAAAATAATTTATATTTTTTCAGCCTTAAATTTGAAATTGGTGCTATAGAAATATATTAAACTCTGGGGGGCAGTAGCACATAATCTAAGTTGCCACATAAGCTCTTTTAACATTCTGTATCTTTAAAAATTTAAATGATGGTTCAGAGTTTTAAATTATCCATTGGAAATGCTAGAAGCATAGTATAAAAGAATTGATGGATGGTTTCATGGTTATTCTAATGAAATTGCTTAATCTTGTTATTATAATCCTTGAGTTTACCATTTCGGATCCTCAATGGCATTTTTTTCTGCATAGTTCTTGGGTTACACTAACTATGCCACAACATTTCTGTAGTAACACTCAGAACAAAGTAAAACCAACATTACACATCAATATTACATAACAATAGAATAATGTTCCCGAAATCTTATAAAGACAGTGACTAAATATTGCAAATATTGACTTTTCCTAAGTATTGCAAAACTCAAATGTCAATAACAGATCCATTAATCAACAAGCATTGTACAAACCAGTACTGCAATGGCACTGGATACTAACTACTTTGAAGAGTGAGGTCCATGGTTGGACAGCATCCGCAAAAAATGGAGATTGTTAAATACTATACAGCCAGATAGACTAGAAAGCATAAAATGTAAAAATCAGCTTAACAGACAAAAATCTGAATAGACATAAGCAAATAATAGTAAAGCGAAGGCACCTTATCAAGAGAAAGGATAGCACCTATAGTTGAAAGACTAGAGAAGGGGAAAATAGGCACAGACAAGACCTCCTCTCAAAGAATGTATGAAAAAATGTGGTAGAAATACAGTTGAGAATAATATAAAGACCATTTATAAATTATACAGCACACCTGTATGGATATACAGTAATTATAAAAGCCTTGATTATTTTGAATATACTTTAGTATAATTCAGGAAATGGTCTCCGCCTAGTTATGTATTCATTGGTAGGGGGGAATTATGAGGAATATGAAAATTCTTGTATCCTGTATCACTGTCCTGTTTTTGCTGGTTTCTTTGCATTTTCTGCTTTTCATCTGCACAGTTATTTAAACATTGCAGTTATAACTCATCCATACTTTCTCCAAATTGTTGTATTTTTATTTTATTTATTTTATTAATAAACAAATTCCATCATTAGCATCTTACAAATTGCACTTCAAAGAACTGAAAAAAATATCAATTCAGTTTCCATTACTTCTGGAATTGTATTCATCCTTGTAGATATAATACATTAAAATCTGACCTTACTCTGTACCTTTTTTTGTAATTTTAATTTTGTCTTGTACACTTCTGCAAGTAACACTTTTGTTTGTCAGCAAGTGATAGACATGCAAAGGCATTTCTCAGTAGTAGGTAGCGGTTGCTTACATTAATGGAGAGACTGAAGGAGTTTGAAAAAACTTTGCTGTAATATAAAAAACTACAATTAGAGAATGGATAGCTGCAAAGAAATTTAGAATTGCAGCAGATTCCACGAGGTTTACAGCTCTGGAGATATCCGAATGGAGTAGAGGGGAATCCCGACTTCATAAAGGAACTACATCAAGTATTTGATAGGGCAGGGTTGGAAATATTAAAGCTCATGATTAAATACAACAGCAAATTAGACTCTATGGTTGGTGACTTGGATTTACAGAATGCCGTTATACAATCTGACCTTTTGTTTGAACATTACAAAACAAATTATAAGAATGTTTTTTCTCACATTGACAGTATATGTAATAACATTTTTATACGTAAAATGAACAAAATTACAAGGGATATGGATGAGTATGCTAAAGGGATGGCATACCTGGTTACTGTTGATTGCCATGGTAATGTTATGGAAGTGACCAATCATCGAGCAAGAAGGGAGAAGGATATGAGATCACCGTCAACGTCATCCCAGGAACAAGGAAGTACTGTCCCTTTAGATCAGGCAATGGGACAGTTCAAGAGATTGAAAAACAAAGGCCCACACTTCAACAACTATGCGTTCAGCAACCCCAAGGATTACTTAGTTCAGGGAGTGAGACCGAAAATTTTTTATTCTGTTCCCTACCAGCAGAAGTAATGCTGGATGCAGCTGTTGACATGTTTAAAACGGTAAGTGTTAAACTTATGGACATAGTGTTTTTGTTGATAATACTTCAATGTTACAAGGAACATGCAATCACAGTGACTGTATTAATGTGGGAGACACTATGGACATTTTATGTGTTGGCAGTGCCTGTTTAAATGAAATTAATAATGTAGTTCAAAGTAAATTCAGTAATGTTGTGTCACAAGGTATTTTCAGGCACAGTGTCAGTAATGATGTAATAAAAACTAGTGACAGTTCAGATGACATTAATGTTCTTACAAATTTTAGGAATAGTAATGGAACAAATTGTAATTATTACTCAGACGTGGATAATGCTTAAGTTTAGCTATTTTTCCGGAGATACTTGATAATGATGCAGCTGATGAGACAAGTGTATTGCCGAAAATTATTTTAAATACTGCAGGTGATTTCAAAGTTTATACTTATTCTAACATGCACATACCAATTTATTGTCTAAAGGATTTACTTATGTACCGAGCAGGAGGTGAAAAATTGCAGATGTTCTGATAGATTTGAAGCTTTTTACAAGAAAGTTGAATTTGCGTGTATGGTTTAATGACAATACTTCACATTGCTTTGGAAATGCCAGGATGTTAAGCAAACCTAGTACTTTTAATCCCCCTTTGTGCAACTTAGTAGGCGTGTTTGAAAAAGTATGTGAGTTGGACATAATAGATTTATTTAAAAGTTCATGTATTTCATCTAATAATTTGACGACTGATGAAAGTAAGTTAATTAGTGAGATTTCTAGGGATAGAAAAATATGTATTATGAACCCTGAGAAAGGCAATGGGGTCATCATTATGGAAAAAAGTGACTATCTTAACAACATTTCTGCCTTTTTAATGGATGAAACATATCAGGAAATTTCATTAAATGAAATTAATATTTCTTACAAAAGGTTGGACATGTAGTGGTATGACATGTTATTACAAGGACAAATAGATAAAAATGCTTATGAATATATGAAAAATGAGCATCCTGTAGTGGCAAATATTTTTGGGTTAACAAAAATTCACAGAGGATTAAAAAGCTCAAGTTTTAGGCTTATTGTGGATGCCAAAAGGGGAAAACATTTTTTATTGGGAAATACCTGGATTTTCATTTAAAAAGAGGTATGCAGCATTTTCAATATATCTGTAAGGATTCTTGGCAATTTTGTCAAAATTAAATAATTTTCAATCTGTAGAGAACATGTTTCTGGTAACGATCGATGTGTGTAATTTGTTTTCAGTCATTCAACACAAAGATGGTCTTTTATGGCTAGATACTCAATTATGGACCACAGGTGTTTATGATCAGGATGAAATAAATGTGTATGTGACTTTGATTGAAGTAGTATTAAAGCATAATTTTATTTGGTTTGAGGTCAATACTTGAATACTGGTGTGGCTATGGGGGCAGCTTGCGACCCCATTTTTGCCAGTTATGTCATGTCACATTGAGAAAATCAACATATTTTCAAGTCTAGGTATATGAAGTTCATTAAAAAATTACACTAGATTTTTGGATGATATGTTTTTAATATGGATTGGGCCAAATAATATATTAGAGGAATTTTTGGAGTATATCAATCACACTGAAGGATGTTTTAAATTTACATATGAGTTTAGTCAAGATAAGATCACTTACATGGATGTGGTTTTAAGAATAGATAGGGAGAAAAAAGTCTTGGTATCAAAAAAATATATAGAAAACCAACTTTTTCAAATTCACATTTAGATTATGCCAGTTGGCATCCACTTTATCAAAAAAAGTCTATTGTAAAGGGTCAATTAGTACAGGCTGCAAAAGTGACAACATTGGATAATGAATGTATGGAAGAAGTGAATTTCATAATTAATATGTTTAACAGAAGGGGTTACCCAGTTGATTTGCTCACCAAAGTAAAGGATGGGGTTATAAGTAAGCGTACTGTTGGCACTTATTTACCTATATTAGGTTCTGTGAATGTGGAAGTTGTAACTGTTAATAAAAATAATGATGTGGATAGTGATTATAGAAATTTGAGTTTCATCACCACTTTCAACAAGGGTACTTTTAAAGTTTGTCAACTTATTGGAAAAATTAGTATTTATTGAAATTAGATAAGAATATGGCAAAAATGTTCAATATGAAACCCGAGTTTGTGTTTAGAAGGGATCAATCCTTCAAAGACATTTTGGAACAAGGTAGCAGGTTGGCAGATCATCCTAGGTTGTAAAATTTAGGTAATTTTAAATGTGGTATGTGACCGGAGATTCCTTTAATTTGAACCGGAGCAATATATACATCAGGTACCATTTTAACTGTCAGAGTAAGAATGTGGTCTGTTTGGCCAAGTGTTTATCATGTCCTGTTTTTTATACAAGAAAAACTTGCAGACGTTTTAGGAATAGGATTTATGAACACCTGCTGGATATAAAAAAAAAAATCAGAAAATACTAATGCATTAAGCAGGCATATTTTGGAATTTAAGGACCATCTTTTTAAGTTTTTAGTAATACAGCAGGTAAGGGCAGACCAGCAGGGCAGGCTATTAAGTGAATTTTTGGATGTTTGTGAGTTAAAATGGCAACTTAAATTGAATGCAATGAGACATCCAGGTATTAAAGAGATGGTAAATGTGAATTTTGTGTTAAAATTAAATCATTTGTTAGGATGATTTTAATTCTATGACAATTTTTGTTATATACATTTGTAGTTTGCACATAAATATAGAAGTATGGATAGATTTAATGTGTGTGCTGCTTTAAATAGCCTAGATCAAGTATTAATAGGTTAATTATTTAATTGGTTTGTGTATTTGAATGCTGGGTAGGTTGTTCAAAACTGCTCTGAATAAATACCCACAGGAGGGATGAAAGCTGTTAACCGTGTTATTTTAATAGCATGTTTTAATGTTTTTTATATATAATAAAATGTATTCATGTTCAGAGTGGACTTTGTTGGTGTCCTCCCTTTCTGGATTATTTTGTATGCAGCTTTGCAAAAGGTAAGGGGGTATAGAAGAAGGCAAAGTGTTGGAGCTATGGAGAAACAATAATATACATTTATTATGGGGGTGTCATAAAGTGCAGATAGTATAGCAGTAGTTGTGACAGGTATGGGAGGTATGTATATTATCAACAGACTGGAAATTCATACGTGTTTTTGTCTAATTGCCTTCTTTGCCTTCCTTAGAGCTAAATAGGGAGGACAGAGTGAGTGTGCAGTTGATAGCAGGTTGGTTTAAGCATGGGACTTCAAGTTTGGGAGGGAGATTGCTGTAGAAGGCAGAGTACAAGAGGAAGATGCGAAGAAATGAGTGAGGGAAAATGTGCGGGTATGGCAGATTGAAGAATGAAAAGGGTGATGGTAGAAAGAAGTAGGAAATGAAGGCTGAAATTGAAGTGGGGTATTATGCATTGGATAGGAAGAGATGAACAAACTGGATGGAAGTAGACTGCTAGTGAAAGTGTTGGAAGATGAGAGGTAAAGGGAGGGAGTTTGTGATAAAGGAGTTTAGGAAATTGTTGAGGAAAAGGCGCATGCATATTAGAGGATGGAGCGTGGAATGCTGATAATAAAGGTTAAAATGAGCATTACTGTATTATAACTAAATCTTGGGTGGTCTCAAGGTGTAAATATTTGACTTTGCAAATGTGGTGAGTTGCTATTAACAGAGGAAGTTGTGGGAGAGGATTTGGATATTGTATCCTGTTGTTTATTCATGAGTACTACAAGAAATATTGAAATGATATTACATTTTCACTGAGTATATTCTTTTAACTGATAATTATAATTGTGGATTAATATAAGAAGGTGTAGTTCTTCAGAAAGGTCCTTCTTGTAAATGGACTGGGGATAATCAATGGTTTTGTTGATGATTTTGAATATTCAGTGTTTTGATGTTTAAGATGTGCTGTGGTAAGAATATTTGAACGTCAATAAACTTTTTGTGGTTAAAAACAAGAAAACATTGCGACCTTATAGTTCAGATGTGCTGTTTATTTATTTACATTTGTTTACACAGATGGTCTGACTGGACATTGCCCCTTTTTAATGGAATCCCAGGGAGAAAAGCTCCATATTAAGTTCAGTAATAGAATGAAGAAGTAAGTAAGGCTTGACCGCATATGTCTTATGTAGTAGATTAAGCATGACACCTAGTATAATAAGCATGAGCAAGAACTGTGACTTAGTTTAAATATGTAGACAGACATTTTTGGCTCACTTGATGCTAGTTATGTAGGAAAGATATAGTTATGGTAGTACTGAGGGAGAGAAGTACATCCACTGGATGTTGCTTCAAATTCTGTTTGAAGTATTTAAGTGTAGTAGCTAGTCTTAGATGTAGTGGAATGTTGCTCCACATTTCGGAGACATGAGATGACAAAAGTGTCATCTACTGAATTGTTGGATTTGAAACCTATGTTGTTTTTCATTTTTAGGTATTACTCAAACCACTTATGCTATATAAGCCGCGGTGGTGCAGTGGTAGCGTTGTTGCCTCACAGCAAGTGGTTCTCCTGTTCGATTCTCGGCTGGAGTGCCTTCTGTGTAGAGTCTGCATGTCCTCCCCGTGGTCGAGTGGCATTCGAAAGACATGCGTAAATGGGCGTGCCTTCATTGAAGGTTGGGCATCAGGCTGGCACCCCGGCACCATAAAAAAAAATCTATTGCCAATCATTAGCAGACCGGAGTTCCGCTGTGGCAACCCCTAACTGGGAAAAGCCGAAAAGACAAACAAAACTCAAACCACTTATGCTGTGCTGTAACTGGGAAAAACATGTGTCAGTAAAGCACTTGATGTATTTATCAGCACTGTTTAATGATTCATTTATTTTGCTTATCACTATTATTTTTAACTTACATCCAATATTCTGGTTACTAATGCATGTCTTTAAAGTGTGTTCAGAGCATTTACTTGCTTTACTGTTAGATTTAATAATCGTACATCATTTAAAGCATCTGATATTTATTGCCTTTACTTTAGTCAAAAGTTGCACATGATTAATTTATTTGGATTAATTTATTTATTTATATGATTATAGCTGCTAATATGTCAACTTTTTTGTTCTTGTATAATTTTTTATTTAATTTTCTGATAACTGGGTTGGTGGGTTGGGTGTTGCACCCTTTTCAGGCATGACCCAGGTGCACTAGCAAAATTCAATATAAAATTAATCATTCAGAAGTCATAAGATGTTATTTTACATAGAGTATTGCAACTGAAACCACATCAGCAAGATAGCTGCTTCTTCATAGCCCACAGATGTCTTCTTATAAAGCAAAACCCTTATACTCTCAAGGTTCCATTTTGTACAGTTCAGTAAAAATGTAAGCCAAAGCTTTTGTTGTTCAATTAATTTGTATTCTATTTGCATCACCAGATATATGACAGCTGTGTCACCAAGACTGGAATGCATTTACATTTTTACAAACAGTTTTAATCATAATGGTTATGCCAGTTTTCCAGGGGCTAGTAATGATCCCTGGTGTTAAACCTTGAAGTTATTCAAGTCATTTTCAATAATTGTAAAGGTGTAATTATTCTGATCTAATATGTTAGAGATTTCCTTCATTATGACAGTTTGATCCTTATATTTTTTGAGGGAAGGGGGTTCTAAGAATTTCTTGCTTATTTTGCACATTAATCTAGAGTAATGGGGGTGCATCAGAGCTCACCAGTGCAGTGTATTTGTATTGGCATTAGATCTCTGCCTTAATGCTTAAGGAGGTAGAGCACTCCTGGATTTTGATAAGATTTGTGATGCATCCTGTGGCCTGAATGAGTAAAGCTTGGCTACTCTCAGTAATACTTCTGTTCTATTTTAATTTTGTAGCTTCTGGTTTTATGTTACTTCAGGTTTTATTCAAGCAGAAACTATTTCAGTAAAAGAAAACTCTTGACAACAAAGTATATAATCATTGCAAAAGGAAAAAAAAAACATCTGTCACCACTCTACGAAAGTAACTGGCAACTTTAATCAAAATAAAGTGCTAAAATTGAAAAACATTTTTTTTCAATTTTTAACACTTTGTTATTTTGATTAAAATTGCCCGTTTTCTTCACAGAGTGGTGGTGGATGTTTTTTGCTTTTGTAATATTTGTTATAAACCATGGGTTGCTGCTGGAGTGTTTTTTATTGTTTGTGTTTATTGGAAAGTATATAAGCATGTATAACAGGGTCTAATACATTACGTAGCTTTCAGACAAATGCCCTTCTTCAGTGTATAAAAAAACAGTAAAAGAACCCTCCCTTCTTTGTATACATTCAGAATAAAGTCACATGACACAGCTTTAATGAGCATACAATTCCCCTGAAAGGTATACGTTATTTTAAACAAATACAAAACGTAAAATATTTAAAAATGTTCAAAACAATTTGTTCTCAAAAGTGCAAATATAAAATATGTTTTATGTATATATAGGCAGATATAGATATATTTATATATATACACACACACACACATATATATATGTATATAAATATATATATATATATATATATATATATATATATATATATATATATACACACACAGTCTATATCTTATTTCCTTAAAATCATTTGTTTCTTTTTTAGCACTAGTTTCAAGCTTATAGTTGCATTGATCCCAGGCTTGCTATGTGCCTGGAGCAGTATTATCCATTCATACTCACTCATTTACAATGCATTGCTGTTATCTTCCATCTTATGCTTTCATAAATAACAATAAAACAAAATTTAAACATATGCTCAGCACCCTCCTCTTCAGTATGTTTAGCGAGGGCATTAGTGCTCCCTCTCCTTCTAATCTCTGATTTGCATTCAACAGTTCGATCTTTAAGCTTATGCATTGATTTACCTACATAAAAAGCTATGTATTTTGTGCAGGTAAACCACATTATAGGTACTACAAGAGGCAGATACTTTAAAATATATTTCTTCTTTGTTGTTGGATGTAAAAATTCACTATCTCTTAAGTATATCACTGCAACACATGCAGTTATAGCACAGAAAGTTCTCTCTTTTGTTAAGTCTATTTTCTCACAGTTTCAAATCCTTATAGCACATACACTTCTTCAGGCTTTGAAAAACTAGGTTTATCCCCTACACTGTTCCTAATTTCAGGTACGGATGATAATAATCTCCAGTTCTTACAGACAATATCTTTAACAACTTTGGTCATTCTATTATATTTTGTCAAGTAATGTAAATGCCCACATTTACTATTTTCTCCAGTATTTAATATATTAATATTCCTATTAGAAAAGTATGATTTGGTCTCATCATTCCTTCCATTTATAATTTCTAACTTTAACTTTTTTAAAGGGTCAGTGCCATAGCTTCTTTATTTAAAATCAGCAATCATATCATCCATCTGTTCTTCACAGCTACTATCATTAGTATTATTCAACCTGCTAACATGTAGTACATGGCTTTTCATCACACCTTTAAAAATATGACTAGCATGCATACTAGTTCTACAGGTATATTTATTCGCCTGTACTTCCTTTTTATAAATAGATGTGATGATTTCATTGTTCATCCTCTCAATCCTAACATCTAAGTAGTTTATGACATCTTTAGAGTAACAAGCAGTAAATTAAAAAATAAATAGTGCTGTTATTAAGATAATCAACAAAAGTATCACATCCTGTTCCATCGCCTTTCCATATAATAAATATATCATCTACAAAACAGCTGTAGAAAATGTGGACCAGCATAGATAAACTGCTCTTCCCAACATCCTACTACAATATTTGCATATTTGTTTGCTATGGGAGTACCCATAGCCACACCTGCCCTTTGATGAAAGATAGCATCTTGAAACATAAAAATGTTGTTGTTCAAAACCAGATGTAATAGTTCACAAATAGTCTCAACCTGTCTTCCAGACGTATCATCATGCATGCAGAGAAAATCTCGTACACTATCAATGCCAAAATTATTTGGAATTACAGTGAATAACAATTTAATATCCATAGTAACAAAGACCAAATCTAATTCAGAGTTCATCTTATACCATTCATAACGATGGTACTAAAAATCATCTGTATCCTTGATATAACTCCTTATCTTCAGAAGCATTCTGCTAAGTACATGCTGAAGATACATATTAGGTTTGGTAATCCACCCACCACTGGACGTAATAGGTCTCATTGATGGTTTGTTGAGACATTTGTGTACCTTAGGAAGTCCATAGATTACCGGTGTTATAGACATGATGCATTAAAATAATTAAATACGTCCACTGATATGCCTCCATTAATCTGCAATTCATAAATGGGCATGTTTACTGCATTAATACTTTTTTTTTACAATTATTTCATTGAAGGATACAGTGTCACTCAGAAACACTAACATAGACTTCTCATAGTCTTTTCTGTTCATAATAACTATGGTCCCACCCTTATCAGCCTGCAATTATTCTGAAGTTTTAAGAAAGTCTCATGGTAACTGGGTGTTAAATTATACCAATTCCTTAGCTCCTTTTGGGTATAGAGTTCATGGAGCTCCCTTTTACAGATGGTACTAAAAGCATTTAATAAGGGGGGTTAGTTGGTATAAAAGTGCTTTCCCTTTTACATACATGAGACATATGGGAGACTGAGTCTTTAAAAATAAGCTTAAGACTTAAATATCCAATAAATTCTTTCAAGTCGGTAACTGCATCCACTGTTGTTCCTGTAGTCAATGGAATAAATGTTAAACCTTTCCACAAGAGTTCAATATCCTCACTGGTAAGATTGAGCTCAGATAAATTAATCACTTCTTGTCCATTCTGCTGTTCATGATGTTCTTCGTGTTTCTGCTGAAGCTGCTGGGGACAGATCTCTTTTTCTCTTAGCAGGGGAAAGCTGACTTCCCCATATCAGCATAATAAGGTCTTCTGCCATTCTAAGCATGGGAGCAGGTACATGCACTTTGATCGTCAGTTATCTAGGTGTAGCGCGTACTTTTGGCCTTAGAAACTCGTTAGTTTTAGACAGAACTGAAGTTGCCGGTTTGTGTCGAACATCGGTACTGTGAAGAACTTCTTCAGAAGCCAGTGCCTGCTCACTGGCTCCAGACCCATCCAAGGTAGAGACATCCACAGGTTCCATAGTTGAAGAAGATTCTGATGCCATACCAGACTCCGTATGGGTCTTGGTAGAGGCCTGCAAACCCATTGAGGCAGGCATCAGGGGCTGCAAAAGCACCTCACTGAGTACCAGCGAACTGGCATCTAGCTTAACGGAAGTGGCGTCGGCAGCTTTGGACATGTGCGGTCTGTCTCGGTCTTTATCCTTACACCTGGGTACTTAGCTTTAGAAGACTTCAGAAGTGGCCGACCGGCACTCATGTGAACTGCTTCTGCTTCGGGCTCCTCGGCAAGAAAGACCGATGTAATAGCATCAGTTGCCTGTTTTTATATCCCTGTCAACCTGACGTCAGTCCTGGAGTGACAGCAACTGACGCAAAAATACTAAGTCTCTGGTATTCGGGCTGACTGAGGGCTACCTGCAGGCAGATAACCCAAGTGTGATGACTGCAACAGTGAATACACTCAAACATCTACATTTATGGTAAGTGTACACAACTGTACTTTCTTGGAGCAGCTCCGTGTTTGAGGACTGCTGCTTTGCCATCTTATCCCTCCTCCTTATCCTCTTCCTTTCCCCTTGCCTCTTGATTGGTCATGCCTCCTCACATCTATCCTTTCCAGTTGGTTCAAGCGAAAAGAGGCTTGCTGGAAAACCTCCATGGCTAGGACTATACCATTTGTCTCCACAGTGGGTGTATTCATGGGTGGAGGTTGAGTGGGTGTTGAAATATTAATATTAGTTGAATCTTGTGAGAGGTGAATATTATGGGAACACCTTAACCTATCATCCCTGCCAATATCTTTGCCTAACTTTCAGTCAGCTGAACTATTACTTCTAAACTGTCACCTCAACTCCCATAAGAAATTTGCCATTGCCTCTATTTATATCCCACCTGGAAACAACACTCCCATCCTTGAATCAATTCTAGCATGGATTTCTATTAATATCCCTTATGAGATGCTTACTACTAGATGATGTAAATATCGACTGGAAAAAACTATCTTCTACCTCTCCTTACCTTCAAATCAGCCTACATAGCTTCCATCAACTTATCACAACTCCTACTCGCTTCAGCAACAATACCCAAGGTACCACCTTAGACTGGATTCTTACCTCTGACCCCACCCTATATCATGACTCCAGAGCCCTTGCCTAACTCCCTAAGTGACCACCTCCCTATCCAAGTCCAACGTTACTTTTTCCAAATACCTAAATTCCACCATTTTAGAGGCTGTCACAAGTTTTCTTCTTTCAATCTTGAAACCTTCAGTAACAGGCTCACTTCCTTAAACTGGGGCTGCCTTATTTACCTCCCTCTTAATGAAGCCATTGTACACTTTAATAGCATTTTTCTTGATATACTTGACTCTTTAGCTCCTCCAAGAAATGTGAGAATCAAAGCCAACTACTCACCTTGGCTCACCAAAAACACCCTATCTCTCATTAGAGAGAGAGACAAAAATTGGAAAAAATGGCTAAAAACTAAATTGGCAATATTCCTACAAAAATATAAAGAACTAAGAAATCTAGCAAAACAGCAATTAACAAAGACAAGAAAACTTACTTTTATCATCTCCAGTTCTCCCAAAAGTCTAACCCTAAAAAATGCTGGCATACCATCAATAAAATCGTAAATCCAGGTCAACCTACCACCCCCAACCCCCCACCCACCTTAATAATTCTCCCTTAGAAACTGACACCTTATGTCATACCCATTTCATAGAATCTGTTCAAAATTCTTACCCAACCCTCCCAAAGCCATAACCACCCTCACATCACTCACTATACATGCAACACAGCCCCTTTCTCTCTTACCTCGTCTCCACAGCCTACATCAAGTCACTACTACTAAAACTGAAACCTTGTTCTCTCTCTACTGATAACATCTCTCACCTCTTTCTCAAACTATCTGCTCATTCCATGACCTATCCTGTCTCTATCCTAATAAAAATATTTCTCCTACAATCTACTGTCCCCAACATCTGGAAATCTTTCTACACCATTCCACTTCACAAAGGAGGTAACTCCACCGAGTCCTCTAACTACAGATCCATTGCCATCCTATGTCCTCTATCCAAAATCCTCGAAAAATTTATTCACAATTAGCTTTTAACTCACTTATTAATGAAAATTGTCTGACTCCCATTCAACATGACTTTAGGCACACCACAGCACCTCTACTGCCCTCCTATCCTTCACTCACACTGTTGCTGAAACCAGAGACAAAAACCTCTGTGTCTTGCCTCTTTCTTGACCTCTGTAAAGCTTTTGATATGGTCTCCCATTCCAAGCTACTTACTATGCTTAGTGACCTTAATCTTTCCCCCTCTACTATTCACTGGTTCTCAAGCTATCTATCAAATAGTCTCCAGTTTGTCTGATGGCAATCTGCTTGCTCCCCTTTCCTACCTATCCAAACTGGTATCCTTCAGGGCTCAGTCCTTGGTCTTCTCCTATTCAACATCTTCACCAATCATCTTTACTCCTCCTGCAACACTTCCTCCCTCATACAGTACACCGATGACTCAACTCTTATCTTCTGTGCTGACAACATCTCTAAACTTCTATCATCCAAAACCCCTTCTCATCTGTGGAAAAATGATTCACAAAGCATCAACTTATACTCAACCTCAAAAACAACTAAGCTCATACTATTTCTCTCCAAAACTCTCCACCACCCTAAATCCACCTTTACTATTTCTTTGCTAGATAAAATTCTCATCAAAGCTGAGCCTCACACTAAGTTACTGGGTATAATAATCGATGACCAACTCAAATTTGACATTCATATCCAACACTGTATCAAAAAAACTAACATGAAACTGGGTCTTCTCTACAGGAAAAATTAATTTTTGCTCCCAACTCCAAACCCACCCTTACTCAAGCCCATCTCCTTTCATGTTTCCTTTATACCTTCCCTATCCTAGCTCACCTCCAGTCAAACCTTCTCTCCAAAATAGAGCAAACTTACAATAACATAGCCAGATTGGCCAGTAACCAACCTTATAAATCCCATCATTGCCTTGGCCTGAAACAGCTTCAATGGCTAGAATTCCCACAGCTCTTACTACTTGCCCGGCTGCAGCTGATACACTCCCTACTCATCAAACCACTAGCCTGCCCATCAATATCTACCTTAGTATCCCCTTATACCCCAACCTGGTGTCTTCGTAGTTCTGACCAGCATTTTCTAGGCATCTATAAACCCAACAAAACCTATGGTAAACTCCTCTATAAACACACTGTGTCCCTTGCATGGAATAGGCTACCACCTCACATTAGTAGCATCACTAGTTCCAGCTGCTTTAAAACTGAAGTCAAGCACTACCTTCTGAACTCAAAAGCATGTCCTTGCCTAAATCCTCCATATCTGCATTTTCCTTTCTTTTTCTTTTCACTACCTGTCTACATCTAATAATTCAATGACTAATCTGCTCACTAGACAATACTACATTATGCTGCTTGGGAAAGATATGTCATTATTGTAAATATTTAAATGTACTAGTTGTATTTATTTCATTTTGTTTTATTTTTTAGTTATTCATTTCAGCTGATTACTGCATATGTAATTTTTGTTTATGTTGTATTGTTGCAGTGTTTTTCTTTGGTTTTGTATATTGCTGTCTTTTTTATGTTTGTATTGCTGGAGCTTTTCTCCTCTGGTCTCCACTGAAAACAGGCAATTAGCTCAGATGGACTAACCCAGTTAAATGTCAAATAAATAAATAAATATTTTCACTCTATACTCTTTCATCAAGATGTTCAATATTTTCTGAAATAGAGAATCTATCAATATCATACATGGACTCACTGCAAATTGTAGCTGACTTGTTATGGGTTACAGTTGGCTCATTTCCCCCTACTACTGTAATATTCTTAGATCGTTTCTTTGGCCAAGAGAAAATATTTCCCAAACCAAAGTCTTTCGGACCTCTCATCAGCTTGTTATTTTTAATATTTTGTAGTTTTTCATCATATTTTGTTATTCTGTGAAACATTTGTTTGTAGGCTGCTGCATTATCATGAAAATTTGGTAGACTAGTAAGATTGTTCTCAAGCCTAAGTATTTTGTCCTGCAGCTCTTTCTATTTTAATGAAAAACTGAGTAATTGAGTTCATATAGTCTGTACCCAATTTTAAATTTAGCACTTGCCATTTTTGTAAAAGTTCAGGATATGCATTCCTTTAGGAAGGCATTTTCACTATTCTCAGACCACCGGGGAACCACTCCAAGTTCTAGATAAACAGTGAAACTGAAACGTTGCCACTGTAAATTTTTAAACATTTGTACCTTTTTCTCTAATGTTTCAGTTATCTTCTTAAATGTATTAGTCAATTTGGTTGTAAAAACATCACTAGGATTATTCAGGTTCTTTAATTGACCAAGAAGAAGGTTATTCAGTATTTTTAACATTCCATATACTGAGCGACCAGCATTGTAATTATTCAGGCTTGAACATGTAGCAGATGCAGGCTGTCAGTCAAGTGCCCAGGGCTGATCCAAAAAAAGTACAACAAAACAAAATTAAGGGACCAGCACAACAGTGAA
Source organism: Protopterus annectens (assembly GCF_019279795.1). Classification (NCBI taxonomy): domain Eukaryota; kingdom Metazoa; phylum Chordata; order Ceratodontiformes; family Protopteridae; genus Protopterus; species Protopterus annectens. The sequence goes on from NC_056737.1 coordinate 1,950,621,727, forward strand.
CCTTCACTGCAACTACAAAAAAATCGAAGCAGGAACTATTCCAGTAGTAGGAAACACTTCACAACAAAATATATAATCACGTATAACAGGGTTTAATAAATCATAGAGCTTTCAGACAAATGCCCTTCTTCAGTGTGTAAAAACAGAAAAAGTACCCACCCTTCTTCAGGTTTTATCATTATTATTTCTGGATTTATACTAGCATGATTCACAGTCACATTTCATCTGATGAATTGTGAAGATTGATAACAGGGGTTCTGCTTGGTTGATTAGTATATGTAATGCATGGAATGAGAGCCCAGATTATAACAGCACTTTCAAAAGTGTGCAACAACCCCATAAGTGCTATTACATACATATATACAAATATTTCAAGCACGGGCATAAATGCCGGTCTAGCTTGTCAATATACCAAAACACTTGTTCCCATAATAAATGTCCAAGCTGCTCTTAAAAATATCTAAACTAGTGCTTGCTTTGATGTAATTTGGTAGTCTGTTCCATGCATCAGCTACTCTGTCAGAGAACCAATTACTACACTTCTCATTCCTATAGAATCTTCTACATAGGTTGTCTGATGATTCTCTAGTACTTTTTGATTACCCCAAACATTCCCAGAGGTACTTGTCCCTAAATGCCCTATATACCTGAATAAGATCTCCTCTTAGATATCTGTAAGAGACACTGTACAAGTTCAGATATTTTAGTCTTTCATAATAACTTAGATTTTCACATCCATGGATGCCTTTGGTATATTTCTGCTGTACTCTTTCCAGTTTATAGGTTCATAGGTTCATACTAGGCTATCTGCCCTAGGGCATTTATAAGCCTAGCCAGAGTATGTTTGGCTTTCGCCACCCATTTTAAATTAATTTTGCTATGCCCTTTTTCGAGGTTAGTGTAGTGTGCCTCTGTCTTAACAGTGACACAGAAGTGATACCCGGGGTAAACCTATGATCTCCCATCCACTCATCAAGATTCCTCTTGAAGAGAGTCAATGAGGGACTCTGCCTAACCTGGACTGGGATTTTATTCCAGAGTGAAGGGAGCCTCTGGGTTATGAATCTGTCCCTCCAGCATGTCCTATTTATTTCAGTGCTGAGGTTCAAGTCTCTCGAGCGCGTAGCTCGATGGGATTTGGATTTTTTGAGGTGCAGCATGTCCCTTAATTCCGGGTTGAACATGGCTTTATACGTCAGGCACAGATCGCCTCGGAGCAGGCGGTATGCCACTGAGTAGAGCTGGAGTTTCTTTAACCGGGCAGCATATGGCATCTGTTTGAGCCCTTTGATCCTCTTGGTGAGGTACTTTTGGGGTCTTTCCAGTTGCTGCAGGTGTTTGGTAAGGTACATCCCAAAAGGGGCATTGTACTCGATTATGGGCCTGATGAGGGATGAGTAAAGAGGCACGATGACCTCCCCTGATCTAGATGTGAATCCCTTCATGATTAGGTGGGCTATATAAAATGTTTTTCTAACCACTTTGGCCACGTGGTTGTCAAATGAGAGATTGCTATCAACTTGGGTCCCCAGGTCCCTAATTACTTCTTCTGTACTTAATGGATTACCACCTATGTGGTAGTTTGTGGGCACTATGTTTTTGCCAAAGAGGATGACTATACACTTTTTGCATTTAGCTTGAAGCCATGGTTCTGGCACCAGTTGTCTGTTTCTATGAAGCCCTTTTGGGGGATGCTTGTGTTGGCTGGCCCAGTTTGCAGTCATCTGTGAACTTGGTCAGCCACAGTCCTTCCGTGTTGGCCTGTACCTCCAAGAAATATATACCGAACAAGAGAGGTCCCAGGACTGAGCCTTGTGGGACACCACTTGTAACTGGTTTGGAGTCTGACATGGCTCCAGCAATTCTAACCATGTGGGTTCTGTCCTTGAGCCAGTTTGCAACCCATCTAGTGACATAGGGGTTTATATTTAAGCTGGTGAGCTTATCTATAATGCCCAAGTGGGGTATTGTATCGAAGGCTTTTGCGAGGTCCAGGTAGGCTGTGTGGACCACCTTCCATTTATCAATGGCCTTGGTGATGGTTTCAAAGAAGTCAACCAGGTTTAAGAGGCAGGATCTGCCCTTAACAAAGCCGAACTGGCTAGGATCCAGTGTCTGTAGGTCCCCAATATCTTTATTTATGAGGTCCATGATGATCTTTTCCATAGCTTTGCAGACCAAGCTAGTCAGGCTTATGGGGCAATAGTTTCCAGGGTCCGTTGAGGCACCACCTTTGTGGAGAGGGACCACTGTTGCTGTACGCCACTCTTTGGGTACATATCCTGTAGTAAGGCTGAGATTGAACAGTAGTTTTATGTTTGGGTTTAGCTCTTCTTGGAGTTCATGTAGGACGCAGCCCGGGACACCGTCTGGTCCCATTGATGCTGTATTTTTTGCTTTGGAGAGGGCGGCTCTTACCTGAGCATCTGAGATGTCAGGGGGCAGCACTCTGCTGGGATAGATATTTGCCCTTTTCGTGGGGGGGGGGGGTTTGCACTGAACCTGTCAGCTAGGATGTTGGCAATGTCTGTGGGTTCGGTGTATTTTTTGTCATTTTGGACTAATTCTGAGCATATCTGGGAATTCCCACCCAGGTTCCTAACATAACTAAAGAAAGCCTTGTGATTATCCTTAGTGTCCTGTGCAATTTTTCTCCCGAAGCTGGCCTTAGACGATTTTATGAGTGCCCGTAATTTTTTGCTAATACTAATCAGAGATGCCTTCCCTTTTTGGGATTTTGCTCTATCATGTAGTAGCTTCCTCCTTCTATTGTATAGTTTGTTTATGGCTGGGGTCCACCAGACAGGACGTCTGCCTTTGGAGGATTGGGTCTTGGTTTTATTTGGGATTGCATGATCCATGCATTCCTGAAGGTGTTCATAGAATGCATTTATAAAGGATTCTGTGGTCTGGGCCGTATTTTCCATGCTTGTCTTCTAATAGAGTTTCCATATTGTTATTCCATACTCATGTTTGGGTCTAATTTAACTAACAAACAATGAATTCATTATTTTTAATTTCCTAGACTTTATAAATCTTTGCAGTCAGCTATTAGATAAGGAACATTCCTTAACTCTCAGTGGTCCCTCAATACCCTTCCTGCTATATCCATGTAAATAACTTGTTTAAATTAGGGCTGATTATTTTTCCTTACTTGCTGTCTGTGTGACAGCACTCACCATGTGCTTTACTGGTTTTCATTGCCGGTAAAACAATTTGCCTTTTTTTTTTTTTTTTTTTTTTTTGGTAATAGGTAGTAGATAAAACTCAATGTACTACAAAGAGTTGCGATCTGGTCTCACTGATCATAACCATTTATGAGTTCTCAACATAGATGCCAAAATTCATGTCTCTAGCTTCGCTGTTGAGGTGAATTGCTTGGCATCTGTGTCTTGAACACATAACATGTTTACGATCAGTCACCTGACCATAACTCTCCATATTTTGAATCATTCCTATGTCTTCCTTCAGTTTACCGGCAGTGGTGATACTGTGGTCTAAATTACTACTGCCTCTTTATTTGTAAAGCAAGGAGATTTATTGCAGATGAAAAGTCAGGGTTCCATATGTTAGTGTAACTGTAAGATTTATTTTTTCCATTTGGTCCATTCAAAAATGTAAGTATTTAAAGCACACAAACCTTCTGATTCAAAAAAATCAATATTTCAAACAAAAAATTAAGATTTTGAAGCCTCTCAGTAACTTGTAAAAGTTAAAACTCAAGTGTCACCCAGTTTTTTCTTCAGTTTTTGTTAACCCCCACCTTATTTTTGCCATTACTGTCAGTCATTTCCTGTGGCTCTGTACCCCTTCCTGCATCACATTAGAGAAAAGATGGGGTTACCAGTATGGCTCTAATTTTTATGGGGTTTCCATTATGGCTCTAATTTTGAGGTATGGGGTACTTCTTCTCTTTGGCTTACCTTTGACCTCTACCCTCATTATGTTGAACAGTGATGTCAAGGCAAATCATTTGCATGTACTGCCATGCACTCTCCTGGAAAAGATGATTGTGATGCTTGAGTTTAAGGGCTCTCTTCATAATTACTGGTGTGCAGCAGAGTATGATTGGTATGTGTATATGTCTGTCCCAAAGCCGTGAACAATTCAATATGAACGGGTCTATATTATAACAACGAATGATCAGATGATCGAACGTTATTATAGTGACCGCTAAATGTCGAACATCTAAAATAGCGAACAACCAGAACAGTGATTTTTTTTTTTTCCCCCAGGGAAAAAAGTAGCTACTGCGCTGCGCCCCCACACCCCCCCTACTTAAATATACCAACTCCAAGATCGCACTACAGTGGAGGAAATGGCACAACCTGGACAGACGGCCCAGTGATTTCTTTCCCTGGGAAAAAAATCACTGTTCCAGCCATTCACTATTTTGCTAGTTTGACATGTTGTGTTCGCTCTAACAGCGTTTGATCATCTGATCGTTCTCTGTTCTAAAGTATACCCAATATGAACATGATGAGGCAAGACTTCACATGCAGTCCTGTCTGGCTGTGTTGACATTGTTCTCTGTGCATGAAATACATATGCATACAACTCTGCTCCCTGATCACACAGGTTTCATGAATTCATCCACACTGGAGTTCCAGCAGGCCTTGATGGGGTAACTTAAAATACAGTACCTGTGTACAATGGAAAAAATAAAAATGTAACCTTTTATCTGATAGAAAAAAAAAAACAGAATTAAGAAATATTTTCTTACATTACAAAAAAACCTGCACTGCTGAGCAACAATTCAAGGTCGTTAACATCTTACAGATTAAGAAACTTGCAAAAACAGAAGTACATAAATGTGGAAAAAGAAAGTCTGAGATTAGTAAAATGGTGAATAGATGGGTATGAATGAGACAGTGATTATGAGCAAAATGTGATGAAAAGAGGCTGAGTGATTGTCATATCTTGAAATTAACATGTCAGATCTTTCCAGATTCATCTGAGAGGTGTCCACAGCCAAGGAGGCTGTGCTAGTCATAATATGAATTTAACATTTATCAGGTCTGCCCTGATTATTCTGAGAGGTGTTAGCAACCAATGAGACTGTAATAGTTATATCTTGAATTTAGTATGTGTCAGTTCTAACCTGATTGATCTGAGAGCTGTCTGCAACCAAGGAAGCCACAGCAACAGACTTACTGAAGCCAAATCTTGGACACATGAGGATCTGTAAATACCATGAAGGAACACTACTAGGAACTCTCATTGGTTCTGTTGCACCTTTCTTTAGGTGAGACATGAGAGGCAGACGTGCTTTAGTATCACTATGCTGTGCCTAACATTTCTGATGGGGTGTGGGTCTGTTTTTGCAGATAAAATCACTGCTGTGGCCAGAGGCTCCCATAGTGGCAAGGGTTCAAGTGCTGATGAAGGCACAGGGCAACTGTTTCACGTAAAGTAACCAGTGCAGTTCTGGAAACTTTAGGTACATAATACCTCTAGAATGGTTAATTGCGGTGATAGTTCCCTCCTTTAAGTTGTAGAACCAAAAAAATGTCTTCCAGTTATGGCATCTCTTCAGGTTAAAGAACTTGCATATTTATTTCACGGTTGATGGAACCTTGCTAATTCAGCCAATATTTGTTTTGTATACCTGTAAAAGCCTAGTATGTGCTATGAGAGTTCTTTTGCATGGGATCTGACTCACTCACAGCTGTAGATTATTTCATCATGGCTACTGAGTGCTGTCAAAGGCGTTTATTATGGGCACTAATTGCCATCATCTTCATCGCTCATAAATATGGTGATGCAGCAGATGCTGGCAAAGTATCTGCTTCAGTGTCCTACAGGTAACAATTCAAATTATGATATCTGTCACTTTAGCATAATGTTGTTATGACCTTCAATGCACATGCGCGCACACACACACACACACACACACACACACACACAGTTGCTTTTCTTTTTGGGATTAGAATCATTGCTTTTAAAGATGAAGCAGATTACTTCCATCAGACAAACAGACTGGGGCAGTAGCTGCCATCAAATGCATGCTAAACCATTTGGTGGTGCAGAAACAGTTGTTAAGTTCTCATACAGATCTTTTGGCTCAGCAGTAGTTCTACACCTATTTCTTCACTTGTGGTCATGAGCTTGAATATTGACCAAAAAAGGACAACAGTGGTTCAAATGGCAGATATGAGATTTCTGCATAAGGTCACTGGCTGAACTGTTTGTGACAGGGTGAGGGGCTTGGAATAGAGACCTTCCTTCTTTGATCTTTGAGACCAGCCAGCTGGAGTAGTTTGGGCATCTTGTGATGGTGACCCCATGGTAATTCTTGGTGGAGATTTTTCAGGCATGGAAGAGGCCATGGAAAAGGCAGAGGATCAAGGCAATTGTATCTCTCTATGAGTCTGGAAACACTTAAGATCCCCAGGATGAGCAGGAAACTTTGACTTGGAAAGTGAAGTTTAACTTTAGCAGATGCTACTACAGAAGCCACCAGGAAAAGGAGAAAAAAAAGTAGAGCAAAATGCAGTTTAAAACATCTGAGAGTAAGGGGAGATAGCAGAAAGGAAGAGAAAACGTAATGATGCAGAGAACTCTTTCTGATAGGTACAGAGAGATGGGTGCCTGTTTATAAGTAAATTAACTGTAACTGAAATGTTTGCAATTCTATAACATTTATAGCAAATGTAGAGAATATGTACTAGGCTTGTGGTTGTATCTTGTGAGTATTTTCTCTCCTCACAAGTACAGTGATCTCAAAATTAGTACGCAAAGTTATTAAAGGTAGGGGGCACAAAAATCCATGTTAGCCCTGTACAAAAATTAGTTAACTGTATTACAGCAGATTTCAGAATTTGCTTCTTTTGTGATGGAATTGCTGTTACAGAGATTGTGACTGTTTTGTTTACACATGTAATATGTAACTCAGAAATGCATAAAACAATTGGAAACATCTTGAAATTTTTGATAACCGTGATGTTTTGCAAGCAGTCTAAAGATTTTACTTACAGTTAATGTCAAACTAATGGTTCAATTATCTGTCTTCCATTTACTGCCACTGGTAAAGTTATGAACAGAAAAGTTCTCCATCCATGTAGCAACTATTGCTTCATTTTCATGGCAGGTTTTTGCAGTTTTGGAAAAACTATAGAAGCAATACTTCATACCACATAGAATATCAAATGAAAATAATATATTAATTAAAACAATGGTAGTATAAGTGCTTTCTTTCTGTACAGTACTTGGAGCCTCATCAGACATTTGTTGTTGTAAAATTCAGGTTAAATAAGAATGAAAATGCATCATGTGACTTGAACAACTAATAAACATCTTTCAACAATAATGCACACACACATTCACAATTTAAAAATATATTCTAATAATGAAGTTAACTGTTTTAATATTCTTGTCTCACAATTAGTTTTATAATGTATGTTTACCAGTCTGTCTCGTTTTTCACTGACTTTGAATTTGCCAGTGATACTTAAGATGAGCCAGGACTTTTTTCCATAGGTTTGCAGGTGAATACTAGGTTAACTGACCTGAAGGGCTATTTTAAGCCTAGTTAATAGCCTGCGGTGAGGATCAAACTGTGTAACTTGTGTCTATGAGATGAAGCCCTTATCCATTATGACAAATCCTTCCCGCTTCCGTATTTCCCCTCTTGGCCCTAACTCAGCAATTGTCAAAACAAAAATAAAAGGCACATTTCTTTTACATGCTACATCCTAATGCATATTTATTTACTTACTTGCGTACTTTGTTGATGGAGTAAATCCGCTGGTCTGTTGACCCTTTTCAGTCATGCCGCGGTCTTGGTAGGACAAGCATGAAATTAAAATCAACTAAAGAGCAATGCAAACATAATGGAAAATAGCATACGATGTCTTAGTACAAAGGCAGTAAAGTTGTAAGTTAATTATGTACAGATTATTTCCCACACAAAGAAAACTTTTTCTGTTTGTGAAAATTGACTTACATGTATTTTAAATACAATTATGATTTGATGGAAGGTTATCCATTCACCCTGTTGCATTTGCAGATGATTTTCTCAACAAGATGTTTGCATAGTGAACTCTTGGAGTGTTTCTGTGTAGTTACTAATTTAATTTCAGCAGGCATATTATTCCATGAGACAGGTCCTAGTCAAGTTAAATTGTTTTTTCTTGTTTTATTTTGAATGGTGGTCTAGTTAGTTATGTCTCCAGACTGTATATTTCTTTGGCAGTAATTTTTTTCTCTAAATGGTAATTTAGAGGTAGACAGTGTCCTGATTTTAATATTTTGGACAGAAATCGGTTAAAAAGATAACTGGCAGGCTTAGTTACTGGCAGCCGCTGTATGTCTTTGATGAGGTTGCTTGGTTACAGGCAGCCACTGTATATCCTTGATGAGGTTGTAATGGCTGGTCTGAGCATTTGCAGTTAGGGAAAAGTGAAAAAAAAGCAGTAAACTTTAAGTGTTGTAGTTAAGTGCAGGACCATCTCTTCAAACCACAAAAATTGACTGCAGGAAACTCTAAATTAATTAAGCACTTTCTTTCTTTATTCGATCATGAACATCACTACAATAAATTTACTCAGAATGAACTATCTGAATATGCCTTTTGAATCACATGACTACATACAGCTGGCTCTTATCTACCAATAGCATGGCTTACATTTTTTTTCTTTTTAAACGTACAATATCTAAACTAATTTTATTTAAACAATACTTGTATTGTAAAAACACACCATAAAAAGTTCATAATTATCATAATTTCACTTTAAGTAAACACTTAATATTTACACATTGGGCCGGATTCACGAAGGCTTGCACGGAGTCTAAGAGTAGTGTAAGACTCCATGCAGCCTTCGCGATCCAGGAACAGCCCAAAGTCCGTGTAAGAGACAAGCTAAAACGGCTCTTACACGGAGTGGGCGTGGATAAGCTAATCACCTCACTTGCAGCCGAATAGCATGCAAATGAGGATGATTAGCGATCCAGGAAGCCCAGAACAGCCCATGTAAGAGCCGTTTTAGCTGCAGAAATGTACTCAGTTGACAACTGAGTACATTTCTGCAAAAACTGCAATGGAGCCATGTCAGCTCCAAATAAAGGGTGCATATGTGTCAGGCAGCATGCCAATGGCCAAATATGTGGCCATTGGCAAAGTAACCTGATGCAAATATATTAAAAATATAATTTTTTTTCGGCGATTGCCGATGTTTAAACCCAGCGCAGCCCCGCGCAAACGGGCTGCGCTATATAAAACATAAAAACGAAGGTTTTAAACCTACAAATGTAGGTTTTATGCAATACATGGAATGTCAATGCAGGGACCAGCAGACCAAAACCAACATGGCCACCGTGTAGTGGTTGCTAAGGGGGGAAGCTGAGTCTAAGACATGTAACTAAGCATTAGTAGGCAATCTGATGCAAATGAGTGTAAGGATACTGAATTCCACTGTCACATAGCAAATGAGCACAGTCTGAGTAGTGTAAGAGTTACAGAAGGGGGAGGAACAGAGTAGGAGATAGGTGACATCACAGGGGGGAATGGTAGAAAGAAATGCAGTTCATTGGAGGTCAGAGTTACATGACAGATGTCAGACAGATATCATGGAAAAAGGTGTGCCACTAACTAAGCATGAGAAAGTCAAGAAATGGAAGGTGTACACTGTTGCCTACACCAAAGTTTCTTGCTGGATGTGTATGCGCACGTGTGCGCGCCATGAAGCGCGAGTAAGGCAGTGTGTGCGCATGTAAGGCAGACTGAGCATGTGGGTGCGTGTTGGGAGATGTTTAACACTGTTTGTGCGGGTGTGCACATGTTTTAATCCGAATAAGCAGATTCTGAACCGTGTAAGCATGTGTGTGCGCGTGTAAGCCACTGTGAGCGTGTTTCTGCTGGTTTACACATGGCTCCACCCTGAGGAAACAGAAAGGAAAAAGGAAGCAACAGATTTAGTAGGAAGTTAGCAGGGAATACTGCTGGAGCTAGCAGGTGAAAACAATTAGATGCAGGCAATTACACAGGCAGAATAGTAGCCCAGCCCAGCACTTAAAACTCTGCAAACAGCAGTGCAGGATGTTTCTCTCAAGAGACACTGCAAGACAGGAGTTAAGTTATCAGAAGTGAAAACTGAAAAGCTGAACTCAGAGCAGAAATGTTAGGGGCTGCCATAGCTGTCATAATGAGACATAGGCGACTTGCTGAGGGTGGTGACAATGCAGATGGTGCCAGACAACCCACAGTGAGGAGACGGAGAAGAGTGTACAGGCCCAGGGTCACCTACCACGGGTTACATGAGCTGGAGATAGTAGAGCTATAGAGTGGACAGAGACCTCCTGCAGCAAATAGTGGAGCTGTGCAGGCCACGCCTCACACACAGAACCAACAGAGGGGAACCCATCCCAGTGGAAACCAAGGTATGTGTTGGCCTAAGAAAACTAGCAACAGGTACCTTCCAGAGACCAACTGGTGATATGATGGGGATATCACAGGCATCAGCCTCCAGGGTACTGCACCAGTTCCTGGATGCCATGTCAGCACATGTCGGTGATCATGTATATTTCCCCAATGCCCATGAGGTATTGGCCAGCAATATGCGTCTCTTCCAGCAAATAGCGGAATACCCTGAGGTAGTGGGTGCAATAGACTGCACGCACATACGCATCAAAGCACCAGCCGGTGAGTGAGGTAGGGCATACATCAACCGCAAGGGCTTCCCCTCCATCAACTGCCAGGTCGTGTGTGATGCCCAGGGCATAATAATGAATGTGTGTGCTGGCTGTCCTGGGAGCTACCATGATTCCCACATCTGGCATTTGACGCAGCTGTACCAGACATTTGCCAATGGGGACATCCCGCATGGACACCTAGTGGGGGATGCAGGTTATGCACTGGAGCCGTGGCTGATGACACCCATCAGAAACGTACACACACCTGAACAGGAACGCCATAATGAGGCACACGCACAAACACGTAATGTAATAGAGCGTGTGTTTGGGCTGCTCAAGTCACGGTTCCAATGTCTGGACACATCTGGTGGAGCTTTGCAGTACACACCAACTACATGTACCCAAATTGTCATGGTATGTGCTATGCTACATAATATGATCTTGCGAAAACAGCTGCAGCAGGACCAGCATAGGGCCGGGCCAAAAAGCCCCCCACCATTGTCAAGGCCATCACAGGCAGAGCCTGACTCGGAGGAGGAACAACCTGAGCCTGCCCCAGTAGGCAGAAGGAGGTGTGCCCAGCATAGCTCTCAACCTTCCATCTCCAAAATGAGGAACAATCACCTTCATAATGGGGAACAAATGGGCAAAATGTGGAACACATACTAATGGCTTACTAACAACTTCAGCTAGGAAGGTCATAGGATGGTTAAAATATGCTGGTTTTACTTATAAAGAAGATCCTTTAATGAAGTAATATGATTCATTTCTATTTACCATGGATTTCAATTAAAAAAATTCCTAAACTGAATGTGTGACAGACTCTTTCAATGTGGAACTCTGAGGAACTTCGAGGAACATGAACTTTTTAAGACCCCAAATGAGGTACGTTCCTCATAATGAGGTACACTTGAGAGGTATGCCCTGGCCTTGGCAAAGAGGCAACGCATAGCACATACACTGGCTCAGTAGGAACCCTGGGAATGATACCCCTCTCTGACTCACTCATATAGTAACAGGGATGCCTAACATGACACAACCTGCTCTCAAACATGTACAGGGAAGTGTAATATGCGCATCCGACAGAGGCAGCCCTGCAGCACCACCTGAGGCATGAATGCTATGTGTTAAGTAATGTAACACCATGTACTATATGCACACCTGAGGACCCTGACCAACATCCTACCCTCACCAAGCATCATGCCACAACATGACAATGAGATGATCAAGTGCAATAATTGACTGAAGTATCGCAGTTAGTCAAAGGGGATCCAATGTGTGCCAGTCTGGGATGACATGCTGAGCATGACATGATGCACCACCTGCTAGGACTGGCGTGCACCTATCAGTGCAGGCCGTATGGATACTGGCAAAGGCTGTTGTTACCCACAGTGTGCCCTGAATAGGTAAGGCTCAAAACACAAACCTATCTCCATAGGTATCAGAAGGGATAAGAATAAGATAAGGGATAAGTCGAAACAGCAAGATGCATGCAGTCTAAACTCACCCAGTATGGAGAATGTTGATATTTGCGCTGTAATAGAAAACTGTGCCAAGGCTCACAACAGCACCCTAACACTACCAGGTTACACCTCATACTGTGCTGTACAGCCTCAAAACATGGAACAAGCTACAAAAGGAGGGTGACTAGCAAGAATTGTCAAGGATAACCACACCCCCATGTTGGTACCACAACAAAAAGCATCATGGACAAGCCATGGTCAAGTAACAGTGGCTAAATTTGCCCCCCAGTTTATAGCCTGCTACAGACTACTGTCCCAACACCAGGAATTGCACCTGGCCTATGCTGGAATACATGAATATATCAAGTCCTCCAAACCACATTATATTGGGTGACTGAAAATACCCAGACATAGACTGGGAGCATTATACTAGCTCCAACAGTGTAGGACAAAAGTTCATAGAATCCATAAACCAAAAGGCCCAGGAACAACGTACCACTCCCACAAGAGGGGTAAGCATACTGGATGTGATAATAAGCAACATGGGTACTGGATGGCAAGATGAGAAGTGTATTGCTCACTGGTAAAACCAGACCATAGAGTAATCACACTGGATATACAAATCCTGACCACAGTCCCTGGCCAGAAAACCACAGTGGGAAACATGTGTTAAGCAATATTTGCACTCCTCCAA